>NC_072895.1:80303030-80606060 GCF_027943255.1 Anastrepha obliqua | reverse complement strand
TTGCCAATAGAATGATTGTAATATTTACTATATCAAGCGTGTTTTTTAGTTTTTTTAAACTATTTTTTATTTTCTACTTTTTAGTTCGATTAGCAAAAAAGCGTGTTTTTTAGTTTCTTTAAACTATTTTTTGTTTATTATGAATGAAAATTATTGTTATCATTGCAGTCAGTGAATAAATGATTCGATATATTATATTTGTGTTATATTTAATTCCTTTCTTATCGACTGTGAGTCTAAAGCTATGCAGTTATCGGCCGTGATAAAGAAGTAATCGGGATGAAGAACTTATTTCGTGGAGGGAGCCTGAGATACTGATTTACAAGAATAAAAAAAGATTTTTCATTTTACAACCAAATTCACCTTACTTTTTGCCCACAGGTAAAAAAAAGAAAATATTAATCCTGGCAATCCTAATAAGGATAATGGAAAACTTTTATCAAATTATTGCATTGTCATCGGTCCTTGATAGGTGTGCAAAATTTCAAGTCGATCAGATTTTTAGAAGCCAGTGAAAATTAAGCTCAAAGATTCCGTTACATGCACACATATATTACATACATACATACATACAACCCGACCTAATAAAAGTGTGTTAAAAAGCGGAAAAAGAATGATGGCGTGACAAAACTCATTCTAATGAGTATGGAGGGTTGAAGTAGCCCATGGGACATTGAAGAAAAAGGTTATCCGGAAGGTTTGAGAATTTTGACGCGTAGAAGATGATGAGTGCCAAAAACAAAGAAAGAATAAACTACGTAAGATTTATAACGGATATAGTCCAGAACCAAAAAAAATCATTTTTGTGGAAGCAGAGGAAAGGCCAAGCCACGTTTGAGGGGCAAAGGCCAAGTGGAGAGAGATTTCGTGTACTAGCGTTGGCCCCAGACTTCTCTTTAGGTAGTGAAAATAATCGCAGCGGAAATACTTGTAATGCAACTGGCATACAAATATCTGTCTCTCCCTTTTCCACAATCTCCATTTGCCTTTTATTGAGAGTGAGTTGAAAGCGTTACGCCTAATACAAGTTTCTGGCTTATGAGATACAGGTCAGGTACGGTTGGTTGATTAAAGTGGTGATACTTCCAGAATCCAACTAGCACTTCCGCGCCATTTTGTTGCCACATCCCGGTTACCAACTTGTTTAACGGTTATTGACAGCATGTCTATGATATACCCAGTCTGTACGGTTTAAGAACCTTATGAGGTTGTTGACATCTAAGCCAAATAGTTGTTCGAGATTCTCGAACAGCGGTTGGCCCAGAGTTAACATTCTTTCCTTCCATAGAGCAGGACTTTCACAGAGGAAATGGAAAATTGTTTCCTTTTTCTCCGGTTGCTTACAACTGTGACAGTATGTATTTTGAGGGATACCCACTTTGGCTGCTTGTTCTCCGATAGACCAAAAGCCAGTTATGACTGCCGTTAGTCTCCAGGCGTCCCGTCGTTTCATGCTTATTAATGCCGACGATTGCTTGAGATTGTAGGTGGGCCATAACGTTCTGCTAATTTTGCATTTCGTCTGGTCCTTCCACCTACAATCCGCGATTTGGAGGAATTTTTGGGAAATTGTACTCTTGACTGCACCTAATGGTGTGAATACCGATTCTGCAAGAGCGTTATTCATGGCAGATCCCTCTCTTGCCAGTTCATCTGCTTTTTCGTTACCTTCAATGTTCCGATGTGCCCGGGGACCCAGATTAAGGTAACTTTATGGTTTTCACTCAAGGAGGTGAGTATATTCCTACTTTGCTCCACCACTTTAGAGGTTGTAGTAGCCTAACCCAATGCCTGGATTGCAGCTTGGCTATCCGAAAGAATAGCGATATTGCCCTTAAAAGAGACTTCTGTAATTAGTAGCCTACAGGCTTCCCCAATTGTCAATACTTGCGCCTGTGAGAATATATACCAGCTCCAACACCGTATAGACTGTAGTGTCGAAGTTGTTTAGAGAGAATCCCTTATTCCATTCTTCCTTAGATGGAAAGAGAGTGGCAAAATTCCTATTGAATGTTACCGTCGG
Source organism: Anastrepha obliqua (assembly GCF_027943255.1). NCBI lineage: Eukaryota > Metazoa > Arthropoda > Insecta > Diptera > Tephritidae > Anastrepha > Anastrepha obliqua. Next base: position 80,604,037 of record NC_072895.1, on the reverse strand, counting down.
GACGATATAGTCAGTTCTCACCGAGGTTAACTGAGTTTGTGGCATGTTTGCCGTTTTCTTAATATGTAGGTCTATTGGAATAACGGGTGTCAGTGCATTGAACGCCTCTCTAGGACAAGATCTGATTGCACCGACTGTTATTGCACAGGCTGATCTTTGTATTCTGCCGAGTAATTTGGTATTGTACTCTCTCCCTAAAGCTTTCCACCAAACTACCGAACCATACGATAAAATAGGTCGTATAACCGTCTTATACAGCCATAATGTGTGGTTAGTTTGAAGACCCCATCTTCTTCCAAGCATACGTTTACAGGCATATAAAGCAATTTCTGCCTTCCTTACCCATTCTTCGACATTTAATTTCGAGCTAATTTTGGAGTCAAGAATTACCCCTAAGTACCTTCTACTCAAATATGAACGAGACGTTATCAATAAAACGGTCCGCGGATGACATATGGCAAAAATAATTTTTTTGTTTTTTGGTAGGACTGTTATAAGCTTACATGGCAAATTTCAGCGTGATATGTCACATAGTTTGTTTTCTGTGCTACTGTAAACAAGTCAAGCTCGAGTGTGTTCTTCGAATTCTCTTTTATGACTTCAATTGTCTCAAAATGTTTTCCACGGAGCGGCAACTTGAGCTTCTGAGTGAGAGAGTTTGTCCGTTAATATTTGGTAGAGTAAAAGTTGGTACCTTATATCTGGTGGTGAAAAGCATAAGTTCTGTTTTACGCGGGTTTAAACTTAGGCCACAGCCTGTGGCCCAAGACTTAAGCTCGCCTAACGCCCTTTAGATGATCCCACTGACCGTATTAGGACACAGTCCTGACGTCATTAACACCACATCATCAAAGTACGCCACCGCTTTTACCCCACCTTTATTAAGTTTTGTTAAGACTTTGCTAATAACGCATAACCAGAGAAGTGGTGATAATACTCCCCCCTGTGGAGTGCCCCCGTGGACCTTCTTGGTTATGCTGATATTACCCATATTAGCTTCGATGATCCTTGTTTCTAGCATAGAGATGACCCAATTACCGATGCAATCGTCCACCTCTAAGTCTATCAACGCCCGTTGGATGGCATCTGTACTAACATGGTTAAAGGCGCCTTCTATATCCAAGAGTGCCGCCATGGTATAATGTTTGTTCTCTAGAGAGTCCTCTATTGTTCGGATTACCGCGTGAAGTGCTGTCTCCGTAGATTTGCCTTTAAGGTGCGCATATTGTGCAGTTCATATACCAGAGCTCTCCAAAAAGCTTCTAAGATATATATCCAAAAGTCTTTCAAAGGTTTTTAACAGGAAAGACGAAAGACTGATTGGCCTATAGTTCTTCGCTGATTCATGTCCCCTCCTGCCTATTTTTGGAATGAAGACGTCCTTGACTAGTTTCTAACTATCTGGAATATGACCTAGGTTTAAACACGCTTTAAAAATTTCCTCTAGCCATGGTAGGATACAGTCCAAGGTTTCCTGTAACATTTTTGGAATGATCCCATCTGGCCCCGGAGATTTAAAAGGGGACAAAAAGTTTGAATTACCCCTGCAACTTTCTCCTTTGTAATTATTTCTTTTGCAAGATGCTGTGGATTATATTGGCTCCATCTGATATTTCCCCTCCCACTTTCGTGGAAGCTGCACCCTGGAAAATGCGTGTTTAGCAGAAGTTCTAACGATTCTGCTGTCGCAGCAGTCCAAGTACCATCAGGCTTTTTGACCCAAGAAGCCATTGAATGATCTTCGAACAGAGCACGGCTAAGCCTAGCAGAATCTCGGTGGATTCGATTGACGAACAAAATTCCCTCCAGCTCTCTTTCTTGGCGGCCCTAATTGCCTTCTTGTACTGTCTCCGACTCTCTCTCTGTACAATTCCCAATTTCCTGTCGAGTAGCTGAGGTTAAACGTTGAGCTATATTTTCCCCTTAGTTTTAAGAGCTCACTGCTCCACCAAGAAGGGTGAGATTTTTTGCTAAATTTTATGGGGCAGATCAGGTATACTGTGACATTTAATAATAACCGAAAACGTTACTCGCCTAAACCAACAAACACCTCACCCTATCTGAAATTACTTCAAATTAGTTTATAATTCGCCCTATGCAGTACGGCCTAATGCTCGTAAGTGTAGAAGCTCGCAATGCACCTTTGCCAAATTTATAAACATTAGCTTGAACTATGCTTTCCAACGCATTTGACTTAATCCGTACGAACTTTTCATATTCGGCGACTCCTGTAAAATTATCTACTTAAATTTTCGTGGAGCATTTTAAATGTAAATAATGTAAATGTCTTATTTTTATACCTTTTAACTACAGCTGTTTTGCGAACGGATGAAAATGCCCATTTAGGTGGGAGTTAGAGGGTTAAAATCAACTACAAGAAAATTTCTTATTAAATTCTATTGTAGATATTTGAGAACATAAATGTTATTTAAAGCCGTTTAATATTTATATGATACTAGCGTACCCTCGCCCGCTTCGCTAGACGATAAATTCAATGATTTGCTGAAAGAGAATAAAATTAATACGAAACCAAGCAAATTCTTTGATACAATTTCATTCGAACTTTATTGTAACACTTTTTGGTAGACAACGTTTTTGGTTTTTTCATCTTTCGCGTGAATAATGACGATGGTTTGCCAACTCGTGAGCAAGCTACATACAATTGTCCATGAGAAAAAATTGGGTATTCTAAATTAATACCGCACATTTGTAGAGACTGTCCTTGCGCCTTATTAATTCTCATAGCGAAGGCAAGGCGAATAGGAAACTGCAAACGTTTGAAATCGAATGGTAAATCCGCCGGAATCAGTGGAATTCAGGGTATCAAAATGTCTTCTCCTTTGTACTTCCCTTTCAAAATTGTTGCTTCGATAACGTTACCCATTAGCTTCTTCACAGCGAGTCTGGTACCGTTGCAAAGTCGGGGCACATTACTATTGCGCAGCATAATAATCGGTGCTCCAATTTTTAATCGTAAATTATGAGGTGGTAAGCCTGGCAAATCGAGTGAGTTTAAGAATTCAGTTGGATAATTTACGACCTCATCTTGATCAGTAATAGTGTCCATTGACTTATACGCAACTATGTCACCAGGTATTTGATCTAAAATAGCTGAATTTATATCATTGACGTCCTTATTTTTCCCAGCTAAAATTGCTCTTTCGCTGAGTCAATCATGGTTTTTGTAATGTTGAACTAAGTTTGGAAATACACTCTGTATCAATGCCTCTTTAGACTGTGCAAAAGTGCAGAAATTGTTAGGCAATGTTATCATTCCTGTTGTTTTTGAAAAAAGGTTTATTTTTTTGGTTAAAAAGTGTTTTTTGAAGTTTTGAAAAACACTTCGCTCTAACAAATTTCTTCTCAGTTAATTGCTGAAAATTAAATATTTTGAAAAAACTATTTTTTTTTAATTTAATGTTTTTGAGAAAATTTTGTTCTTGAAAGAATTTCATACTTTTGTAAAAGTTTAAATTGATTTGTTAAAAAAGTTTTTTTTCCGCTTTGAAAAACACCCCCTCGAAAAAATGTATTCTCTATTAATAGTGGAATATGAAATGCTTTGAAAACACCTTTTTTTTTTTATAAATTTTGTTTGGTTTTCAGAAAATTTTGTTTTGAAAAAATTTCATACCCTTGAAAAAGTTTTAATTTATTTGTTTAAAATTTTTGAAATTTTTTTTTTTGTAATTTTAGAAAAACACCTCTTCGAAGAAATTTCTTTTATCTTTTTGAGGAAAATTTGGTTTTGAAAAAATTTCATGCTTTCGAAATTTTTTTATTTTACTTTATTTCTTCAAAATTTTTGAAAACAATTTTTTTTATAATATAATTTTCGAAAAACACCCCTTTGAAAAAATGTTTTCTATGTGTCATAGTGGTATTCCATTAACTTTTATAGTCAAATACTTACAAATATCTACGCTTTCACAAATAGCAAAAATAAACAAATTTCCTCAAAACCAAAAAATTTACTTTTTTTCTAAAAAAATTCTAAACAAACAACGTAATAAATTTAGAATTTTGTGTTCACGAAAAAACAGTATTGTTTTTATTGTATTAACTGAAAACCAAAATGTTGCAAAAAATCAAAACAAAACTAAATTATTTTTTTGTGATCATTTGGTCCATATGTTCCATAAAAAGTTGATATGGTAAATAATATGCAGGGTCTGATACACGCAAATTTCCATTGACCATTATAGTGACAAAATTATCGATCACCAATTCCAACAGGATTTCAAAATCAGAGTAGGAATGAGTTGTTGTGTGGTGTACTTCTGAAAAAATGAGAAATAAACAAAATAAATCTAAAAATTCGAATTCTAACTTTATCTTGTGTATGCTCTTATTACCTTTGAATTTTTCCAATGAAGCACCATTCATTTTAAATTTTCCAAGAATTTTTTTTATCATTTCGCGTTTCTTTCCTTTTTCATTCGATTCCAACATTTGTTCATAGCCGAAAACATCGTTTGCAAACGCATTCATTTCCATATAGAATTGGTCAAAGAAAGCATTGCTCAATTGAATTGAAACATTATTTTCATAAATACTTAGGACCTTAACTAATGCACCTTGGTACATACCTAACGCAGATATTCATCGCGACCTTGACATCGATACTATTGATGAAACAATACAAAGCGCTAGCAGAAGACACATAAATAGACTATTAACGCATACAAATCCTATGGTGAGAAGACTACCAAATAAAGAAAAATCTACCCAAAGTCGGCTTCACCGTCAAACACCAACAGATCATGCAAAATCCTTGTAATCAATTGTCAACTAATCGTATATATCATTGTTTGTTAACCACTTGTTTTTAAAGAATATGTATATATTTCTTCCAAATGAGCTTGGGGGCATTGGCCCTTCAATATCACTCTCATTCCATCTTTTTGTAAATCAAATTACTTATTGTCTAACGACAGGTGTAATATTTTTTGGAAGAAATAAAAAAAAAAAAAAATTTTCATTCGAATCATTTGAAATTTCTGTATACAATACATTTCCATGATTCAATTATACAAGGTTAAGTAAAGTTTGACAACTGATTTCGGATGCTACTTAATCCATTGATGCAATGTGGAAGCAAGGGAAAAAAGGGCATAAGTTGATCCCCTTTCGGAAAATGTAGTAAAAAATTGAAAAAGGTCGTTGTAAGCCATAGAATAATCTTATGTTATTTTATAAGTGGTACTTAATTATTTATATTTTTAACTTAACTATTCCCATGGATTTGTGTCATATATATATGTATTTTGACCATGCATCGGATTGGAATCTATAGGTGCCATTTGTAAACCTACACTGAAGTAATAAATATAATAAAACAACTTGAGAATAGTGGAAACTCTTAACGAGGAAAAACCACTTTTATTTCGTCACGTCCGCTAATCATACATTTGACTTTTTGATTGACGAGATTACCTGCAAAGTTACAAGTATAAAATCTGTGTTAAAAAAAAGATAAATTCATATATACGCAGAAACGCAAGTAGACGCCCAAAGCATTGCATACTTTACTTACAATTATCTTATCGAATGCTCATTAATTTGAACAATTTTTGTAAAAATGATATCCCACCGTAAAGCTCCCTGCCGTTGAACTGGTTAAACGCTGATTCCAACATTTTAATTTTGTCCAAGAACTCGGTGCTTGGTTTAACTAATCCGCCCTTAGATAAAGTGTCAACCCAAGTAAATGTAGGCTCATTGCATGAACAATTGGTCAACTTTAATTTGCGTATTATGTAACCGGCAATATATTCAAGGGCATCTTCGTGTAAGCTATCAAAGTCAGCGTCCTCATTTAATGAATCGTTGGTATATTGGTTATTACTTCTACATTAAAACAAAACAACAGAAAAATTATTGTTTTTGTTTTAAAGCGAATATAATATTTACTTAGAATATTTTGGATGTTTATCTAACCCAAGAGCACTCACAAATATGTGATGTTACTTATGTATGTGTTTTAAGTTAGTTCGCAGTTGTAAAACAAATATTAGTTAGATGGGAAACGAGACAAAAGTAAAAAAATGGAGTCTCTAAAGGAGTATTTTTATTACATTAAAATGGAAATGCAGCTAGTAAACAAAAATATTTTGGAAAATTATTTCACTCTTATGCATATAAAGCCATGTTTAGTAACCTTTGCATTACGACGTGTTGCAAATTTCCTCATTTCAGTACCGTACGAACGTAAATGTACGCTTCATACCTGTTTTTATAAACTTTTATTCCTGAAATAAATGCTGACTTTTAGGATCCTTCATATGCATTAAGAGAGTAACTTGTTAAACCATTGAATTTGATATAGATTTGGCTGCCATGATATGTTAACGACAGGAATGAGATAAAACAGAAAATTTAACTTCGTATTTCGAGCATAACAATATATGACAATATATGTATGTCCATTTGTTACCGTAAAGACATTGCAAAGGCAGAAGTTCAGTCGATCATTCCTCCACGTAAGAAAAACATTGGAGTTAGAAGAGTTAAAATTGAAAAAATTACAAATTTATTAGTTTATTGTTTATTTATCTTGCAAACGCTCGCTTATCAACTCTGAATTGCTGGTCAACGTTACAAAGGCGCTCCTCTTATCCTCTATCAACTTTGGCGTAGAAATATATGGCCAACATGCAAAAATAACATCAAGCTCCTAGCGTCTCCTTACCATACTGCTGTCCGACGATCTTTACGTGCATTTCCTACATCGCCAATAAAAAACATCTTGGCAGAATCAGCTCTACCATCACTAATCGACAATGTGGAGGACAATATAAGGAAACTTTATCCTAAGCTTGCTCTCACTTCTAATGCTTTGCTACAAAAATGCTTTCACTCGGCAACCGTGCGTGCACGGGCTCCTAAGATAGCTTCATCAATTTCCAAATGCGCCTCTTTTGCAAAAGACAATGGACTGCCCTTAAGACTATTATCAACGAGACATGGCCATTACCCGCCATGGGTGCTAAAAAAATCATCTTTTATAAACGACTTAAGTTACATGCAAAAATCTACTACGACATCGGTAGAGTATTGCGCACATTTTTTAGAAGTTTCATCTCGCTTTAAAAGCACTAGTTGGCAGCTAATCTTCACCGATGGTTCCAAAGCGAATTACACTTCCTTTGCTGTCGTGAAAGAGAATGGAGAGCCTATATCGTATTGACTACTACTTCCGTTTTGTTCAATTTTCACCGCAGAAGCAACAGCAGTTCTCTACGCCATGCAGTATTCGTCAAAATCGAAGGGGAAATACATTATATGCACAGACAGTATGTCCTGTTTTCAGGCCATAAAGAACTATAATAATTCCAACCACATTATTGGAACCATAAGAAATATCCTGATTTCTCACCCTCATAATATCAAAATCATGTGGGTACCAGGGCATTCATGCATCAACGGCAATACAATCGCTGATAATACTGCCAAGGATATGAGCATTACTCCTACGATCACATCAAACCTTTTATGTAAAAATGATGTTTATCGACTTATAAAGCAGCATAGGCAAACCAAACTAGTAGCTGACTGGTTTCACTATAGCCACCATTACTCCAGGATTAATCCTAATCGTACTAAACCAACTTATCTATCATCCCTCCCATTTAACTATACTACGCCATATACTCGCCTACGCATTGGTCACAGTGTAATCACCAATGCATACCTACTGCAAGGGAGGCAACCAAGCCTGTGTCCATTTTGTAATACTCCAGTCAGTATCCTGCACTTGTTAGCCTTTTGCCCTGGACTAGATAGACAAAGACAGCAGAATTTCGACGGTCATGATGCACTATCGCTATTAATTAACCCTTCCGATTCCAACATTTCGAAAATCTATAAATTTCTGAAGGACTCTGATCTTCTACGACGTATATACACCAGGAATTCTTCACCAGCCAGCTGAAAGCCTCCGTTGCTAGCGCTGCGTTATCTTTTTGTTTATTTAGCAATTGTATTGTTATTTAAGCTTTTAAAAAATAAAAAAAATAAATAAAATAAATAATTTTCACAGAACTTTCAATATAATTGAAAGATGCGAAAGTCTAAGCAAAATGGAATAGGCAAAACAGTATTGCCTGCTAACTTTTTCAGCTAAAGTTTTAATTTCTAGGCTTTTGAGTACTTTTTCTTTAGAATTTGCTCTGAAATAAAAAGTAGCTTTTCCAAGAGGACAACACGGATTTATTAAGTAGCTTCAAGATGGCTAACACAGGGTGAAAATTGGCTACTTACATCACCTTTAATTATTGCTTCATGATACATTTCTGTATCACAATACAAATACAAAAAATTCAAAAAAAGTTGTAAACATAAAATGAATGTCGATTCGAAACTTACTTTAATCTAAGATTCGAGCAAGTTTTGTTTTGTACAATATTTTGATTTTTTCTTTTTTTTATATGAAGAAAATATTTAAAAGAAATTTTTTTTTGCTAAAAACCTTCCCCTAGTGGATCGCTATAATATGAAAAAAGAACGAATAAAATTGGCCTCGTATCGGCCCAAAAAAATGCGTACAAACGAACATCATTTCATTTTTATATATATAGATTTTTGATAAATTAATTGTATTTGCGGTTAAAAACTTTCGGTTCAAACCTCTTCCTCTGCTACCACCAGCTGGTACCGTATCTGGAGGACATCCTCTTTCATAAATATTATATTAGAGTTTGCTCGTGTTGAGTAACATTTTTGAAAAATTGCTGGACTGTTGGGCAATTCTTAATTTGGAATTCGGATTTCGAGAAACTGGAACGGTTCGGGAAAGCACTCTTGTTTCGAAAAAAATCTCAAAATAAACGGGCTGTGGGAGGTATGATTATAGCATTGAAAGGAACAACAACATTTTTGTTTCAAAAGGTTTGATGGAGGAGAGTCACATTTGCTCAGCTATTGTGACACAAAAAGCAAAAGTTGAACAAAACAAAAGCAAAATTGAAACTCAACAGCCTAATACCTTCGTATGATGAAATAGGGGGGATATAGATATCATAAAATCATCCAAAGAAATTGACTCTTGAAGTTTTCGACCATTTCATTGAGTTTGCATTGTAATGTGTTGTTGTAGTGCAAAATGAATTGTGAACATACCGAACTGCATCGCAAACTGGTAGGGCCTTTTGCCATTTCGTTATGATATTGTAGACGAACCTTAGCACGTTCAGCTCAAGAAGTGGAGGTTTCAAGGCGACTCTTGCAGAAAATGCTAGAAGTTGACCTGACCATCAATGTCGGCAACAAGCACTCGAACGGCTTCCACAAAGTTTAAGATTGAAGCAGCTCCATTTGCTTCTCTAGGTCATGATGAGATTGGGTTGCAATCCTTCGCATTGAATCTGTTCGAAATTTGTTTGCGTTTTATCCACTTTTCGTGCGGCCAACCGCTTTTGGATTACAAATTTGTTTGCCTGCCTTCTTGACACTTTTTCGATCTGATGATTTTCGAATGACACATTTTCCTTTGTGTTTTCTTCTTTTTTTTCAGGTTATACTCGTATTTCAGTAAGACTTTATATAAAGAAATTTCAACACGAAGTGATTGACAGAATCGAAAATGTTAATCAATTAAGTTCTTGTGCATTTGGAAAAATAGCAAAGCTGACAAAAGGAATAAATATGTATGTATGTATGCAAACAAATTTTCATGGCACACTAAGAGAAGATTATTTCTCGTTTTCAAATTTTTAAATAGTTCTACTTACCCACATTATTTGGTAGTCATGTCATTTAAAATGCAATAAGTAATTATAATTAATTAAAAAATAAATGTATTTCTACAAATCAACAAATTATTTACCAAATAAAATATAAAAATCGACTCTTCCCTTGCTAATAAACACTTTATCGGCGAATTGTAACTGTTCCTTAGCGCCCTATATATCTGTGGTACAATTATCCAACAGTGTAAGTTCATAGTGCCGGCTGGCACGGATTCACGTCCACCAATTAAATGTTTTTCTTAAATTCTTAAATGGATTTCAGAACAATTGCAATATATTTATAAATTTTATTCACACACAGCGTCACCTGTCGGTCAGATCTCCATATATTATGTTACTGAACACACTCGGGACAAAAAAAATTCACCATCGGTAACTTGACAACTATGCGCCGTATTCAATATGGCGCACTCGTTACATTCAGCTGACGTTTCGGCTGTTTCCGTCTTTCTGTCTTTTTCGGCTTAAACTTGGTCGCCTAACAAACGCCAAAATGGTATGTGACGTGTAAAAATCGAAAATTTGCCAAACAATCATTGGACTGATTCCAAATTTTTATCGTAAAATGAAGAAAAGAATGTCGTGTTTACTTTTGCATTTAAAAAATATGGAATTGGCCTTAAGCGGCTAAGACAACTCCGAGTTGTAAATTACTACACAATAGAGTTTTGAATGTATTTGTTAGCGCAGTTATTGGGCACTAAAAATGCAAATATTTATATTTTGTTCGGTAATTTATCGTGCTGTTTCTTATTTTCTTACAGTCGCTCGTAATCCCCGAAAAGTTCCAACACATTCTGCGTATTATGAATACCAACATTGATGGTAAACGTAAAGTTGGTATTGCCATGACTGCCATCAAAGGTGTGGGTCGTCGTTACTCCAACATTGTTTTAAAGAAGGCTGACGTTGATCTTACCAAACGCGCTGGAGAATGCACTGAGGAAGAGGTAGTATTTCGTAAATAATGTGAAAACCCAGAAATTATGTTCTTGTTTCCTCTTTTTAGGTTGACAAGATTGTCACCATCATTTCCAATCCGCTTCAATACAAAGTACCAAACTGGTTCCTTAACAGACAAAAGGATATCATTGATGGCAAGTACACACAATTGACATCTTCGAATTTGGACTCAAAATTGCGTGAAGATTTGGAACGTTTGAAGAAAATCCGCTCCCACCGTGGTCTGCGTCACTACTGGGGTCTGCGTGTGCGTGGTCAACATACCAAGACTACCGGCCGTCGTGGTCGCACTGTCGGTGTGTCTAAGAAGAAGTAAACAGTTTTTCAGTGGCATTGTCAAAATGTTCAATTGTTTATACAAATTTCCACAATGCATACATATTCGAATTTGATCTGTATGCACACCTAAAAATCAATTTTTATTAAAAGTGAATAATTTAAACTACATTTGTTAAGTGTTGTGTTATATAGTTTTATTGTTAATTTGTACGCGGAATATGTTCACATGGAGAAGGAGCTGTCATACATAATTTTAGATTATTTAACTCGTGGAAAATCGTAACATTTAACAAATAAGAAAGAAATCAAATACTTTCGAGAGAGGATAATAATTCTCGAGTGACATCGTGGTTTAAAGTACCAATTTACAGTTCTAATAAAACAGTGTGCAAAACTGCTTAAAGTCCTCACTCCGGGCACCTTGGACTTAAGTCAGCCTGAGAACCGTCTTCGGTATCATCCTAAAAATGTACAGAAAGAAAGATATTGTCAGTCATCAGTGTGTGGACGAGCTTGATACTATTCATTTTCGATTTAAACGATTTCTCAAACTTACATTATTTCTAGATGTATCCGATTATAAATAGCACAGTAGGTTAAACTTCTACATATCTGAAATTAATACCGACATGCTCAACCTCTGCTCGGAATGCGAAGAGTTGTTTAAGGACATGTGGGTCGTAAGTCTACTTATTTAACTCACTTTGTCGCAACCCCTCAAAATGTGTTTGTTTCATGGTAATATCGGTGGCATTGGCACATGGCGATAACAAATACAAAATCCATTTACGATTATTTTTTAGTGCCCCCGCTTGCATGTACAGTAGGTTCTGTTTTTATGCGGTAGATACGTTCCGCAAGAAACAGCATAAAAAAAAAACAGCATAAAAAAAGCTACTAGTTCTATAGTAAAACTATAGATACGTTTCAAACGCTAAAACCGCATAAATCTGAAATAATGTAATAAAATCGCATAAAAAAGGGCACTAGTCCCATATTATTACTATAGATACGTTCCATAGACCGCATGAATCTGAAATAATTAAATAAAATCGCATAAACAAAATATTGTATCTTTGAAAATTATATCTTTATATATCTTCCATACTTGTAGGGTTAGCTTTTCTGATGTAATCTGTGATGAGTTTTTGCTTAGCTGGTTTAGAATCTTGTTTATATGTACAATTCCCGATAGGTCAACATGCATTTTGTAATTAAAAAAAAAAACCGCACTATTTCAAAACCGCATAAAAAAAAGCCGCATAAAAACAGAACCTACTGTATATGAGCAAGCAGCAGCACAATAGAAACGGCAATTGGGTGCATTTTGTTGCGTTTGCCCTATAGATCATTTATTTTTCCTATTGCGAAAAATTGACAAGCGATTTATTATTAGTCGAGCTCATTATATATATGTATGTAAAGTGTGTAATATTACATTAATAATCACATGATTAAACGATTTCCTAGTTTTAGAGTTAAGAGTTTGTTATGAAAAAAACGTAAACAAAGAATTGGAATTTCTACGCCAGAAAAACAAGTCAGCTGTTGAAGCGAAAAAGTATCGATAACATATCAACCATTCGATGCCGATAGATTTAAAACGATATTTTTGGAATCGGGTACTTGAACACCAGTAGCGAATTGAATTTTTGAAGCAAATACGTTAGGAACAAATGTTTCTTGTTTTTGAAGGCTTGCCGAGGTAAACCGCTATTCGAAAAAATTCTTGGCATAGTACCAAAAACAGCAGTACGGAGAGATCTTAAATAAACATATTTTTAATAACTGTAAAAACAATGAGTAGAGCGACACCCTAAATGAGTATTACATAGATACTTTCCGATATAATTCAATGTTTTCACGGCAAGTAAATCATATACAAAAATTAGAGCAGACAACGATTTGTTCGTAATTCGCGAGATGATTGAGATTGGATTATATGCAAATGAGGGAATTCGCTCTCAAAATTGTGTATGGCGAATCATGTAATTCGAAGTGTAATTGCGAATTGAATTACGAATGAGAGGGCACATTACGTGCCGAGGAACATAGCATAAAGCAATGTCTGCGCCTGTCTGGTCGCCTGAAACTAGTGATACGCAGTGGGCAAAGCTCCAGACATACCAAAACACTGCTATTAGGACAGCGACAGGATGCCTCCCAATGTTCCCTCTACAACACCTACATAATGAGGCACAGATGCTACCTGTAAAGGAGCACAACAAACTGTTCAGCAAACAGTTTCTCCTAGGGTGTTACCGCAGGTTTCACCTATGAAAATACCTGCTTGCCTCCCAGGCACGTCAGGGGGTATCTCTTCAACTACTCCAACGAGATCCAACGCAAAACAAACCGACTATTACTGGACTGGACAGTGTTTAGACGTACACTTAACGACATTCATCGGGAGACACTCACCACCTTCTTAAGCTCCCGACTCCCTAATGCCTTAATCGGAGCCCAACTACTACCCACAAAGCTGCGAGAGAGCCGCGTAACCTTGGTACAATTACATTCTGGATACAGTAGCAGGTTAAACTCCTATTTATTCAGAATTGACCCCGACATACTAAACATATGCCCTGCATGTGAAGGCAAGCCGCACGATATTAACCACCTTTTCACATGCCCCAACAAACCCCCTCCCTCTGGACCCAACCTGTCGAAACAGCAGGTTTCCTTGGTCTGTCGTTAGATGAAGACCACCGGTTATCTACATTGCACTGGCTGGATTTAGTAAGCTGCTATAACAAAAACATAGCTTAAAGCAACTTTTGGCGTTTACTGTACCGATTTCAATAAATATGTATATATTATTGACGTGATAACGTCTTATAATTCGATTTAACAGGCTGCACGCACGAAAAAATGTGTCGTTACCTTGCTCATTAGTGTTACCTTGCTCATTGCCGTTACCTTGCTCATTTGTCGTTACCTTGAATGAACTGCAAGCGAAAGCGCGTAGCGAACGACAAAGCAAACGAACGGCAACGTTCGACATCTTGCTCTCTCCTACTTAAGTGAGCGTATATGTGTATATATATGCGCATATGTACATATATAATATAAATTCACGTATTTGTATTTGCATATGCCTTCTTATTGATTATTATTAATTTGATTTACTTGAAGAATTTAAAATAAAACCAAGTTTGTTAATAATACCTGTTGTTTTAATGTTATTATTATTTTTTGACGTGATAACGTCTTATAATTCTATGTAGACGGCTGGACGCACCAAAAAATGCGTCGTTATCTTGCTCATGCGTCGTTACCTTGCTTGAACAGCATGTTATGTTATGTTATGATATGTTATGTTATGTTATGTTATGTTATGTTATGTTATGTTATGTTATGTTATGTTATGTTATGTTATGTTATGTTATGTTATGTTATGTTATGTTATGTTATGTTATGTTATGTTATGTTATGTTATGTTATGTTATGTTATGTTATGTTATGTTATGTTATGTTATGTTATGTTATGTTATGTTATGTTATGTTATGTTATGTTATGTTATGTTATGTTATGTTATGTTATGTTATGTTATGTTATATTATGTTATGTTATGTTATGTTATGTTATGTTATGTTATGTTATGTTATGTTATGTTATGTTATGTTATGTTATGTTATGTTATGTTATGTTATGTTATGTTATGTTATGTTATGTTATGTTTTGTTATGTTATGTTATGTTATGTTATGTTATGTTATGTTATGTCATGTTATGTTATGTTATGTTATGTTATGTTATGTTATGTTATGTTATGTTATGTTATGTTATGTTATGTTATGTTATGTTATGTTATGTTATGTTATGTTATGTTATGTTATGTTATGTTATGTTATGTTATGTTATGTTATGTTATGTTATGTTATGTTATGTTATGTTATGTTATGTTATGTTATGTTATGTTATGTTATGTTATGTTATGTTATGTTATGTTATGTTATGTTATGTTATGTTATGTTATGTTATGTTATGTTATGTTATGTTATGTTATGTTATGTTATGTTATGTTATGTTATGTTATGTTATGTTATGTTATGTTATGTTATGTTATGTTATGTTATGTTATGTTATGTTATGTTATGTTATGTTATGTTATGTTATGTTATGTTATGTTATGTTATGTTATGTTATGTTATGTTATGTTTTGTTATGTTATGTTTTTTTATGTTATGTTAAAGTATATTATGTTATGTTAATGTTAACTCATTCTCTATATCCATACAAAATATCTATCAAACAAATAAAATTAAAATTTTCTTTTGAAAAATGCAACCATTCAATCAGTATTTTCTTATGACGTTATCACGTTAAACTATCGGCAGTAAACCGACTTTACAGACAACCTCTTTTATATTCAATATATGATTTGCAGGAGGGATATTTTTCTTGTTCTATTTTCATAAAAATTACACAACATTTTCACAAAGGTCAAGATCATGAGAAAACATTTTCTTTGAGAGAATAAAACAATATTATTCTTTAAATGCCCAACTTTTTATTTTCTATCGAACTGAATTTATAGGTTTGTTCCACGAACTTTCTTGTAGTTTAGTTTTAGACATTTCACACAGAACAGCGGCTTACAGAACCGAATACATTTAAGCAACTCTGAAATAATTGATATTGAAATATATATTTTAAGGTAAGAAATCAGATTATTTATAGCCAAAAAATCATAAAAGTGCTAACTGATTTTAAGTTCTCCATTTAAAATACTCACTGGAATAATTCGATTCTCCACTTCTCGGCTTGCTACGCTTGGCCTCTGCTCGCTTGACGAAAAATTTGCATGTGAAAACAACAACAAGTCGAGTAAGATTCGCCGCTAGCGAGTATGTTTATAAGCTCCTTCTATTCGCCAATGCTCTGCTTTGTGGTTACAATAAAATTAATTTAATATTGGAATAATTTTGTTTGCTATATTTGCGAAGCAACTCGTTGTAGCTCATTGCTACAAACAAACAATTTTTGAAGTGAAACTTCTTAGGCGTCGATGGACGAGCGAGAATGGAGAATAAAATTTCAAGGGCATGCAACGTTTTAGGCATTTTCGTTCCGCGAGAGAGAGAAAAGATAAAACGTAGAGGAAAAGGAGAGGTAGAGCTATACCTTATATATATCTTAGATACACTTTAGGCTATTCACATCTCCCTTTTGTGCGGTCCTTCGTCTTTTCTCCCACTCCTACGCTAAGGCTCTAGTCTAAGTCGTACGACGTTACTCGTGTTGTAGGAGCAAGAGAGAACCACATATACATTATATACAAGGCGTTAGAATATAACAGACATAGAAAGAGAGTGACGCGTAAGCGTACAGTACTGACGCCATATTACTATAGTAGAGCGAAAGAGAGCAACATATTGTTAGAATAGGATAGAGAGTATTGCGCATGCGTGTGACTTGTCTATGCACGTTATAGTGTTAGTCGCTATATGTGCGCACGGCTCTAACGCCACGCTAATACATCGGAGCGACAGAGAGCAACGCGTTGCAACGTATAGTTAGAATACGACAGACCGTATTTTTGTAAATTTTGTCTATTTGTATTCTCTGCAAATTTTGGGAATTTATTTAGATATGTATATATTCTTTCTCTCATTCTCTCTCGGGTATCTTCCTCTTTTTTTTTGTCTGCCTTGAAAGTGTCACTTCTGTTGTGTGTACTACGCTACACGCACTTTTTTTCTAAATTATTAATAATTGCAAATCGAATATTTGGTTGTTATTTGCCTGTTGTTGCTTGTAAGGAAACAAATTGTCATCAAGTAAACAGCAAAGCAACACGTCGGAGAAAAAAGAAATTAATCTAATTATTTTGACGCCGTAAAAATAACCGACGGCAGGGAATCCGTACCCGTCGTAATTCTGTGCAGCTTCATGCTATTAAATATGTTCTAATTTTGACGAGTACAACCCGTAACCCGCCGTCCACCGCAATTCTATTCAATCCTAGCCGCTTATGTTATGATCATATGCCTTGCAGTTGTTAGTTTTTGGTCTGCAGTCAGATCAACAATCAACATTGATAAGAACGACAACACAAAGAGTGTTGACAGAGTACGAGCATCACACTTAACGAGTTGAAGCAACAAATTTTTCATTGCATGAACGTTGTTAATACTCATTAAGTGCTTTCAAACAAATTTCACATTAGTCCACATTATTTCACATTAAAAAAATGGGGATTAATCCCCCATTCGGCGGGTTGGGTCTTGAGGGAGAGGAGTGTTAAGTGAGTGGGTTTAAGAGGGCATGCGAATAGGTGATTAGTTGAACTGAGGCAGCTGAGGCTTTTCATCTGCGATGGGTGGCGGTAGGACTCGGATGACAGCATTCGGGGATCAGGAGTGTAGGAAGGTACTTAGAGACTCCGGATGAACGTCGTTCAATGTATGTCTGTATACTAGTTGCGGTCGTGTCTGGTCCTAGATCTTATCGTTGCAGTGGAGAATAAATCTCCTCACTTGCCTGGGAGGTGGCTCAGCTTCTAGCAAGTGTCTGCAGGGATGATTCCTGCAGTAGCACGCCGGAAGGAATGTCTTGCTGAGCATCTTGTCGTGCTCCTTAACCGGGAGCAAGGAGGGGAAACATCAGATGCCAAAATTCTGGCATGCGCAGCGTAACCAACTCGACGAGCGCAGCGTAATTTAGAATCGACCGGCCAATTGCTTTAAATGTCAACAGCAACATTTCTTTATCTTAGCCAGGATCTTTTTGCGGTTTGGGACCTTAGTGGCAATTGCGGTTGTATGCGAAGGAGAGCAAACTATCGAAGGTGACTCCCAGGATTTTAGGATTCTTTACGGTTGGTATTGGTGTATCATCATCTTTCAACTGTAGTTTGACCTCCTTCGTTCAGGTGTATCATCATCTTTCAATTGTAGTTTGACCTCCTTCGTTTAGGTGGTAAAAAAGATCGCCGTGGATTTTGTAAACGAAACCACGAGATTTCTCGCGGTGAAGAGCCCTGTGGTGATTGAGGGAGTCTCGAGATGTAGAAGTGGAAAAGCAAGGGTTCTATGTGCCAGAAAGACTCGGATTACTTTCGATCAAGGGGTCTCGCTCCAGTAAACTAGCCCTATCTGCTGCGCTGAATCTCACCAAACTGTTATTTAAGTATGTGGTGGGCTTCTAGCGGTACCACTAGGCCTTTAAGGAATAATTTAATGGAAAAATGGAATACCAAAGAGAATAGGGGCACAACTAGGAATCAAAACTAAATTACCATGAATAAGTTAATTAATTAGTAGCAGATCATAAGAAGTAAGGAAGCGTAAATTCGGTCCACACTGAACTTTATATACCCTGGCTTATTTTAATAAATTTTAACTTGAGCTGGCTGCCAATTTTAGGAATGAAATAAAATAAGAGCTATAGTTTATAACATCAGATGCACGCATGAAAATTTAGTCTTCACATATAAAAAGTGGGTGCTGTTCATCTGGTCTCAACGGCAATTATGTCGGATTTAAATGAGGTGGAGTACAATGCGAGCACCAAACTTGGGTGAGTTTATTTAATTGCGAATTGTTAAATTTCGCTCGAGTTATCGCGAGCGCGGTTGGGTGAACGGGTAGACATGGCTTAATCGGTTCCTCTTATCGACTCTTATCGAGGAACTCATTTTTTCCCCTTTGCCTAAAACTTTTTTGTTGTTATTTTTGATGGTTTTGACGTGATAACGTCTTATAATTCGATTTAACAGGCTGCACGCACGAAAAAATGTGTCGTTACCTTGCTCATTAGTGTTACCTTGCTCATTTGTCGTTACCTTGCTCATTGCCGTTACTTTGCTCATTGCCGTTACCTTGAATGAACGGAACGAACGACAAAGCAAACAAAGCAAACGAACGGCAACGTTCGACATCTTGCTCTCTCCTACTTAAGTGAGTGTATATGCGTATGTATATGCGTATATGTACATATATACCATAAATTCACGTATTTGTATTTGCATATGCCTTCTTATTGATTATTATTAATTTGATTTACTTGAAGAATTTAAAATAAAACCAAGTTTGTTAATAATACCTGTTGTTTTAATGTTATTATTATTAATTATTTTGACGTGATAACGTCTTATAATTCTATGTAGACGGCTGCACGCACCAAAAAATGCGTCGTTATCTTGCTCATGCGTCGTTACCTTGCTTGAACAGCATGTTATGTTATGTTACGTTATGTTATGTTATGTTATGTTATGTTATGTTATGTTATGTTATGTTATGTTATGTTATGTTATGTTAATATATGTTATGTTATGTTATGTTATGTCATGTTATGTTATGTTATGTTATGTTATGTTATGTTATGTTATGTTATGTTATGTTATGTTATGTTATGTTATGTTATGTTATGTTATGTTATATTATGTTATGTTATGTTATGTTATGTTATGTTATGTTATGTTATGTTATGTTATGTTATGTTATGTTATATTATGTTATGTTATGTTATGTTATGTTATGTTATGTTATGTTATGTTATGTTATGTTATGTTATGTTATGTTATGTTATGTTATGTTATGTTATGTTATGTTATGTTATGTTATGTTATGTTATGTTAAAGTATACTATGTTATGTTAATGTTAACTCATTCTCTATATCCATACAAAATATCTATCAAACAAATATAATTAAAATTTTCTTTTGAAAAATGCAACCATTCAATCAGTATTTTCTTATGACGTTATCACGTTAAACTATCGGCAGTAAACCGACTTTACAGACATCCTCTTTTTTATTAAAAAAGACGTACCGCAAAATTTTCTAGGGTATATCTGAAGGTTTGTCTTATATTTAAATTAGACAAATTTCGAAGTACTCGGAATGTATTTTTATTTAAAATTTTGGCGGTATAAAAATCTGAATCATACTATATGTACTCGTATATGCAGGTGTGTTCAGCAAACTGTTCAGAAATTACGAAAAATTGAGTATTCGCAATTTCAGTATTTATCAGCTAAACTTTTTGTTCTTGTATTCCCTTGTCTTCAAATTTACTATTCGCTAAGGTATTTTTATTTCCATTTGCTGCAATAGGTAGAGGAAATATGTATGTGTTTAGAGAGGCACATGCGTCATCACTGAAAATCCAAAACATACATACATACATACATACATACATAGGTACATATGTGTGCACATACCTCTGAACATGTGTATTTGCAAAAAATGTGGTCATACGGTTTGTTAATGGACTTTAAACTTGACAATTTAAACAAGTTTAGAAAGTCTCATTTGCTTGTGAAATTTCAATGATAAACGTTTTTGACCCATATTGCTAAATCTTCCATTTACATACATACATACATATTCACATTTTTCATTTGTTCGCCTATATTTATGTACAGTAGGTTCTGTTTTTATGCGGTAGATACGTTCCGCAAGAAACAGCATAAAAAAAAAACAGCATAAAAAAAGCTACTAGTTCTATAGTAAAACTATAGATACGTTTCAAACGCTAAAACCGCATAAATCTGAAATAATGTAATAAAATCGCATAAAAAAGGGCACTAGTCCCATATTATTACTATAGATACGTTCCATAGACCGCATGAATCTGAAATAATTAAATAAAATCGCATAAACAAAATATTGTATCTTTGAAAATTATATCTTTATATATCTTCCATACTTGTAGGGTTAGCTTTTCTGATGTAATCTGTGATGAGTTTTTGCTTAGCTGGTTTAGAATCTTGTTTATATGTACAATTCCCGATAGGTCAACATGCATTTTGTAATTAAAAAAAAAAACCGCACTATTTCAAAACCGCATAAAAAAAAGCCGCATAAAAACAGAACCTACTGTATATGCACATATACATGTATGGTACTTTTTTGGTATTTGCAAATTTTTAAATTTCGCAAAGCTCATAAAGGAAAAATAAAAAAGTAATAAGAATGAACAGGAAAAAGAGAAATAACGAAAGTACTCCAGCGTGGCGTGTTTTGAACTTTGATAAATGTCGGCTTATGTGGTGTATTTGTAAAATCAGGAACGTGTGCAATTGTATGTTTATGCGTTTCTTAGCACTTTTAAATTGAAAGAACTTCTTACAAAAAACGTGTACGAATAAGCATAAACATGTGCATAGATATGTGTGCGTATGTATGTGTGCATAGCGTGCGTTTAGTAACGCTGTCTCATCATCGCCAAAGCAGCACGACTGCCGGCAATTCGATTTCTTGTTTAATTTGGTGAAACTTGGTTTCACATGGCATTCTAAATTAGTTTTTATTGATTCTATTTCTTCATTCCTTGCCTTCGGGCGCCAATTCGATAGAGCAATCTGAGACACAGCTAAGCAATAATTTTTAATTTAGATACAATTATTGGTGGAAAAGTACTCTGCCTTTCCAATTGCAAATTCCCAAAGGTCAATAAACAGGTCATACTGTAAAACAAAAACAAAAAACAAGTAACAAATAAAATGTATGTATGCATGTGTGCGTAAGTCCAAGCATATGCAAATAACATATTCACATTCTAAATGAGAAACTTTGGCGTTATTTATACGCTAGGAATTTGAAAATAAACTGTTAGTTTAGACCAAGACGAATTTGAGATGAATCTATACAAGGTTGTGTTTTTCAGCTGATTGGTGCGAGATTGTAAAAATGAGAGTATTTGTATTTTATTTATGGAAATTGGCAATAGCCCACCAAATTGCTGTATTTGTGGAATCGATATTGCCTTGTAACATTAAAAAAAAAACAAATCGCAAAAAACCACATCAGCAGCTCTACCGAACTCACCTTGTATGAATTCTCCTGCTCTCATGCATGTAATAAATATAACCTCAATATCTAGCGAATTAGTAACGGAAAAAAGGAGGTGGAGAAGTATTATGCCGTTTAAATCTCATTCAAGAATCAACTCAGTCAAACATAATTTTTGACTAATTCTTGTTACCTAATCCAATGTTTTTTATATTTCTGAAGAATATAGTACTGCAAATAATTATAAACTGTGTTAAGGCATTTATATTTAAATATAATATACATTTTTTATAAACTACTGTAAACATGTAATGTGTCTGAAGAGGGAGAGAGTTTTCGTTTTCTCCTGTTGATTACAACTGTCACTGTATATTTTGTAGTGCATAGCCATTATGGCTGCTCGCTCTCCTATAGGCCAGAAGTTATATAGTTAGCACTGCCGGGAGTCTGCGCGCGTTCCTTCGTTTCATATTTATCAATGTTGACGTTTGTTTGTGGTTGTAGGTGGCCCATAATTTTCTGCTAATTTTGCATTTCGTCTGGTCTTTCCATCTACAATCCGCGATTTGAAGGTATTTTGCTTATATTGCAGCCAATGGTGCGAATACCATTGGATGTTGTTGCGGCCGAATCCAGTGCCTGCACTGCAGCTTAGCTATCCGAAAGAATAGCGATATTGTGCTTCAAAACGAAGTTTGATGTATCCTGCATATAATTATAAACCGAAGTAGTAGTTAAATTCAGTAGCGTTAATTTTTTTGTTTTTCTGAGATGATTTGTGGGAATGTGGTTTATGCCGTTACTCATTTTAAACTAACAGTTTAGTTCAGACTCTTTTTTAACATTTTACTATTTTCCTTTTTGAACACGGTTGACATGCCACCTGAAAAGAAAGAAGAATTCTACACCTTAGAAACTGTGGGAAAAGGCACAAAAAACTCGCTTGTGAAATTTATATCTCAGTGTGTTTTTAAAAACTTCTTGAGGCTTCGGCATGAAAACTATGACCAGAATAAGAGCGCAGGGCAGAAGAATATGAAAAACGACGAACCATTTGGAAGCAGCGCTGAAAATAAAAATTCAATTTGTACGGTCCAGATGAATGAATGGTACAATCTACGGAAAGATATTATCAGCAAAGTCACAAATATTCCCGAGGAAAGGTATTCTCGAGGACTAGTTTTTTCCTGATAAAAACATTGTCAGCTGAATTCTGCATTTTGACAGTTCTAAATTTGAATATGTGCGTGGTTGCAAATAAAGTTGGTAAAAAGTGGAAAAAAGTAAATAAAATTATTAAACAATTCATAAATTATATTTCCGAATGGTAGCATATGAAGAAGGTGCTGAGCTAGAGCGTCAGATACTGGCACAGAAACTTTAAAAAGGTATATCAGTCTAAAGCAAACTCACTTGAATTGGCACAATCCTTCTAGGTACTAAATAAGTTTAAGATAAAATGTAGTTATCCTAATAACCAATTAATATTAGATCTGCTTCAGCATGTTTAAGTCATCAAATATCTGCATTGTACATGCACATAACTTCCCTTTTTCTTGTTTTTTTTTTTTCATAAGGGTTTTTATAGTAGTTTTCTCCCCTAATTTAATTTATATACCTGTATAATGTTGAAAAAGTATAATTAAGAATTAAGGTAGCGTACACCATATTCTGCAAATTAGGTTTAACCAAAAATTTTATTTTGAACTTTTTACTACTTAATAAATAAATAAATTAACAAAATTCTAGGTACTAAAAATATCAATTAACAAAATAATAGTTTTCGTTCTTTACAGGTTTTTAATTTCAATATCGTTAGAGCATTGTTAGATTCCACTTTTTGTTAGGGTGGCTTAGAATGCATATGCAGTAAAATAAAAATCAATTGGACCTTTCGCTTATTGTAAAATTTAGGGAATCTTTGCGCTTTTTTGCGTAAATGCACAGCCAACGGGGATTTGGAAAGAAAGAACGGATGTTTTTTTTGCCCTTTGTGCCGAAGTAATTGCTTTGACCTCCCAATTTTTAAGAAATAGAAAAGTACCTTATATAATCAAAAATACAAGAACTGCTAGAACTTCAAATAATTTAATAAAAAATAAACAAAAAGTTATTCAACGAAAATGATTCTCTTTTATCATTGCACTTTTTTACTACTAAATCTTAATAAAAATAATAATGAGAAAGAAAAAAATATTATTGTTATCCTCTTATTACTAATATAGGGTGTTCTTTTAGCTGCATGAGAATTACCGGTATTCACAACTATGATTTGACGGCTGAGAATGGCAAATTGTGTTAACATTTTGTTCAGTAAGATTTGGCAAGTCATCATGAATCGTTTAACGCCAGAATAATGCTAACCAACAATTTGGATTTAATTTTGTGCAATACTACTAAATTTAATAATGCTCTGCCCAAGGCTTGCAGAGAAGTGGGCTACTGCGTGAGTTGGTGCGGTTTTTTTCGTTCCAGCCATTCTTTCCATTTACCGGGATCAATTAGGGCTGAGGCTTCGCTATTTACATGGTGGCGTAGTCTTTCCATATGAGACTTAGCGTGTATGTTGATTGAAGTGGCAACTGATTCGATGCCAAGGTCGTGTTCGATATCGGTGTTGCAGACGTACCAAGGTGCATTAACAGCGCATCGTAGTACTTTTTTTTGGAATCTTTGCATAGATTTTATATTGGTTGAGCTTGAGCAGCCCCATAGCTTGATCCCAAATTGGTTTAAACACCTGCTTATATAAAAGAATTTTATTGTATAGGGATAAGGCTGATTGGTTGCCTATACATACATATTTCTATATCTGATTTCTAACGGTTCTTTTTTCTTTTTAACGTGAGCATTCCAGCTAAGCTTGGTATCTAGTGTCATACCTAAGTATTTGGCGTTGTTGTGATACGGGATTTGCACGCCGTTTATGTATAGTGGCAGATATTGGATTTTCTTCTGTGTGAAGTCTAAATGAACCGATTTTGTTTCATTTATTTATTTTATTTTATTTTATTTAAATAAATTTGAAGGTTTTTAATTGAGTCAATATGGGTTTCTCCAACCGACAAGTTGGCTGTGTCGTCAGCAAAAGTTGCTGTGGAGCAATTTGTGTCATTAGGCAAGTCACATGTGAAAATATTATATGTAGAGAATGGGCCCAGCACGCTGCCCTGTCGGACGCCAGTTTTAATTTTCTTAAGTTCGGAACATGTGTCTTCGTATTTTATTCGGAAGAAACGATCCGATAGGTACGACTTTGGAATATTAAAATATTGTGTTGGTAGAAGCGCATTTATTTTGTTGAGGAGCCCACTGTGGCAAACTTTGTCAAATGCCTTAGACACGTCCAGAAAGACAGCAGAGCACACCTTTTTTTCCTCAAAGGCGTTTCAATGATGCGAGTAATTCTGTGCACTTGATCAATGGTAGAGTGTTTTGTGCGAAAACCAAATTGAAGTACTGGTATTACATGTGGTTCCAACCAAAAGTCGCAAATTGCCATGCAACGCGCTTAACAATCGACTTATTGCAATATTCAAGCCACATTGGAGCCACACGGCCAGATTTGTTGGAAGAACTAGTCAAAAATGGGATTGATCGAATGGACCATATAACTTGTAGCCGCAGCGGACATTTGCCGGATATCATACTCAAAAAATAAATGCCATGAAATTATCTACCAGATTATTTTAAAATAAATCATTCCAAAAATATTTCTGTTTTGTATTATCATTTTAAGTTCTCAAACTATTTACTTTCTCACACTTTACTAACGGAAAATTCGTTTGAAAATACCATCACATTCTCCCTCTTTATATATTTGTGATACCTACTTTTTTCCAAAACATAATTTCGCCTTTTCGTAGTTTATTTGTAATAAGAGGATAGGAAAGTGGGGAATTGCAAAATGA
Source organism: Anastrepha obliqua (assembly GCF_027943255.1). NCBI lineage: Eukaryota > Metazoa > Arthropoda > Insecta > Diptera > Tephritidae > Anastrepha > Anastrepha obliqua. The sequence goes on along the minus strand of NC_072895.1, from coordinate 80,578,394 downwards.
ATGTTTTGACTTATCAAGGCACACAGTTTGAAAACCTTCTTCCTTCTGGATGAATAAATCATATTCCAACAGGACAATGCGCCTATTCATACGGCAAACTACAAAAAGTTGTTCAAGGACTTTGTTATCACAATTTTATTATGACCAGTCTTAAGTCCAGACTTGTGCGTCGTTAGAAAATTTGTGGGGAATCCTGATAAGAAAAGTTTACGATCCGGAAAAGCCGTCTTGTCGTGAAAATTTCGATGAAGTAAAGGAAAAGATCAATAGCGCGTGCAAAGAAATTCCTACTGACTCTATTACGCATCTCGTTCAAAGTAGTGTAGTAAGCAAAAATATTCTTGTGTTTATTTTAACATATTTAATCGGGACTTGATGCACTAATATTAATGCATGCTCTGTAATAGGCTTTTTATGGGAGATGAGAGATTCTGGGCTTGCCTAAGCAATTTCAGACGCTGGGAAATACAGTTTGATGACGTACAAATCACAATTTTCGGCAAATAAAATTTTTCTTGGCTAATTCGGTGAAGGCATATTTTTAAGATTTTTTTTTGGCGATATAGATATTCGCACTGTTAATTTATTCAGTCAATTTCCATTTAATAATAAAATAATTAAACAATGTTTTCTTAAATGTTCAATGCAAAATATTGAAACATGCGTACCTAGCAAAAAAATTTGTTAAAGAAGATGTTTCTCGAGGCATCACGGGGAGACATTTTTTCGATATTTAAATTTTTCGTAGCACTTGAAAGCCAATACTTTTCCGATTTTACTTATGTTTTTAAAAATGAGAAAAGAAAGCTTTTTTTATTTTGTAGACAAAGTTTCTGCCACAAGAGTTCTGTAAGCTAATTTATTTACTGCAGATGCACCCTCATTATATTTATAACAGAAATTAATTTTTTTCCTGTCACCTAAGGATTTATTGTGGCACCTACTTGCGATTTTACTCTATTTTCCGCTAATAATACTGTACGTAGTGTCGAATTGCTTCAAGTCTTCCTTTCAAACAGTGTCAAATTGTGGGTTTAGCATACATCAGCTAATCGCTGTTAGTTTATCAACATGCAAATGAAATGTAACTAGCGGTTCTTATTACGTACATTTCTACTTATACTCCGTAAATACTCGTATATTATATTCTGAACTGACTTTCAAAATTCAGCGACGAAATTTCACTGAACTGGTGAAGCAGTGTTGTCATTATTTTTGTCCAAAATGATTTTAATTTCAATTATACATAGATACATATGTACATAAATAGACGAATGTGCTGTTATCATTTTGAAATTGTTAGTTTTAAGTTTGCATTATATGTATGTATGTATAAAGAACAGTTGATTTTGAATTTTATAACTTCCAACCAGTTGATGTATAATAAAAGATGAGTATAAAATAAGACCAGCAAAGACAGCCTGCATTGGCGCCTTTAACCTCAAGACAGGTATCGTACATAACCATGGTGAAAAGATTTAATGGTGCGGCCAATATCAGACCCTTAGCCGGCTCTCAGCAAATTTCACAGGATCAGCTGATGGGCTGACGTAGCAGGAGCTACGAATCGGTTAAGGAAAAAGGCTATAGTTTTCCCAGTCGCAAAAAAGACAAATGCTATTTATGCTGGTGACTATAGACCTATCAGCATACTGTCCGCATTTTCCAAAGTTTGCGAAAACTTGATGGCCATGCAAATTTCATCATTTGTACAGAACAATCGTCTACTCTCTCCACTACAATCTGGCTTCAAACATAGTCACAGTTGCTCGACTGCAATGGTTAAAATAATGGACGACATTAGAATTAGTTTTGACAACGGAGACTTGACTCTACTTTGTTTACTTGACTTTTCTAAAGCATTTGACTCAGTGAATCACAAATTATTATGTTTGAAGCTTAAACACTATTTCGGCTTCAAAGACAGTGCGGTGAAGCTCATGGCCAGCTACCTTAGTGACAGAACGTAGAAGGTCAAGACCAGTAAATTAACATCTCAGTCTAGATACGTACAAACTGGTGTTCCGCAAGGGTCTATTCTTGGTCCACTTTTATTCAGTCTTTTTGTCAATGATGTTTTTACCGTTTGTCAGTACGTGAATGTCCATGCGTATGCTGATGATATACAATTGTACTTGTCCAGTCGCATTGGTCTCGTTGAAGATTTATGTTTCAAAATAAACAGTGATTTGTCTGCTATTTCTGTATGGGTTAATGATAACTCTTTATGTCTGAACGCGTCAAAGTCATATGTCTTACCTATATGTAATAGTGTTGTGCATGTTGACAATATCCCAAAATTGTGGATAGGTACAAGTTTCCTTACCTTTATGGATAAGGTAAAAAATTTGGCGTTTATTCTTAACACAAAACTTACCTGTGCTGACCATATAAATAGGGTTGTGGGGAATATTTACGCTACATTGCGAAAGCTGAGTGTCTCCGCAACATTTACGCCAGAGAAAACGAGGCGCAAATTAGTTCTACAGCTAATTATGCCTCTCATCACCTACTGTGAGGTGGTATACAGCAAACTCGACTCCACATCTTGCCATAAACTTAATGTGGCATTTAATAACGCCACGCGGTATGTACATATATGGGATTGGCAGATATGGCCATATCTCAGCCTTCAGATCAAGGCTACTAGTCTGTTGCCTTAATAGTTATTTATCTGCTAGGAATTGCATATTTTTGTGCAAACTTATATTATTCAGGTCTCCTCCCTATCTGACAGAGAAGTTGATACCAATAAGGTCTCGCAGACACAACAAATTCATCGTTCCAAAATTTAATTACCTACCATCATCTAGATTATTTTTCATTAACGCTGTTAAAGTGTGGAACTCATTACCCGACACTGTGAAGGCTGGACTTAACAGATCTAACTTCAGGGCACTAGTCTATAATTATTTTAAAAGTGTTTGATTGCATTAAAGTAGCGTATTACATTTCTCTTTACATTCTCTAATCCTTCTCTTCTTTTCCTACTGCTTTTTTTCTTCTTATTGTTATAGTTAAGTTAAATATATTGGATTGATTTGTAAATGAACTGGTGTAAAATTTAGATTAAGAAACTTGTATGTTAAAAACATTCCAGTTTTTTATAATATTGTTGAAGTACTATTAAAAGACCTTAGTCTTACTATGTACTATTTATATAAATAAATAAAATAAAAAATAAATATGGCAAGACACCTCCACGAGTTTCTTCAATTGAACTTAAGAATCTCTCTTTAATACAGTATAAAGCCTTAAAATCTCGAGCAAGTGGAGGTAGGCGAGGCTTATAATTTTTAGAGTTTGCTACTGACCTAACTTAGCCATAAAAATACCAATTCGTTAGTATGGCAGAGAGATATGTGTATTAAATTTTTTATTATACTCTATTTATGGTTGCTTAAAGCGTAATCTGTTTACTGTCATGCACTTCTCATAGTAAAATATTTATTTTAATCGCTTTAGTTAGCAACACTTAAAACAATTCTGAAGCATTTCATTAAGGCCATCGTAATAGGTACCCAATCGGTGTTTTTTCTTTGCGACTTTGCGAGTTAGATATGTACATATGCATGTACTCGTATATTGAGAGCTTATCGCATATTACGTACGCGTTACTAACCATATGCATTTGTACTTAAAACAACCAATTGCCACATGCTGAGGATTTTCCTTCTGTTTTACTTCCAATCGTTTGCTCATCACTGCTTTTCATTTCCGAAACAAATAAAAATCAATGAGATGGCTGATTTTGTTCGCTAACCGCTGATAAAGCCTGCTGTTTCTTATCGTGCAAATGTAGTATTTTTATATGTATGCTATTATCAGTGTATGTATGTATGCTTATGCGCATCTTTTGAGGTGAGAATTAAAAAAATGTTAGAAAAAGGCAAATAATTGTGACTCAAGGCCAGATTATTTCAGAAATCAATGCGATTAGCAGAATATTTATTTGCAAGATTAAGAGGTGGATTTTCAAAAATTGATAAATTTATTATAAAAATACTACATACATGTACATATTTACCCACTGTCAACTCTGACAACCACCTACTTGCATCATTTGTTCGGAACTTTCTTTTTCTATTTCAGTTTATATTAGAATAGGGAGCGTGTCATTATTCTGTATTACAAAATTCTGGATGACAAAATTCTGTAAATTGCAAAAAAATTCTGCTTTTTTTAAATTCTGCTTTTTAAAATTCTGCTTTCTAAAATTCTGCATGTTTAATGCGAAAAATTCTGCTTAATTCAAGTTTTGTGATTTTCGTCATACAAGAAGTAACAAAATAAACATTTATTCCATAAATATACATACATACATATACAATATTTTTGGAATTATTTTTAAATATGTAGTGTGACTTAATTCATTTCTTTTTTTAATAATTCTTCGCAGCTGTTCGTTTTTTTTAGAAGAGTTCTACGCAAAAATACTGTGGATTCTATCGAAACTGAAGAAAAAATTATTATTATTATTATTATTATTTTTTATTTAATATCTCGAATAATAATAAAAAATAATAATAATAATAAATTAAATAATTACATTCCCTCCTTAACATTGTTCACATTATATTTTAATACAGAATTTTGTAATACAGAATTTTGAAAGCAGAATTTTAGAAAGCAGAATTTTAAAAAAGCAGAATTTTAAAAAAGCAGAATTTTAAAAAGCAGAATTTTGTTTTTAGAATTTTGTACATACAGAATTTCGACACCAACCCTTAGAATAGTAGACACAAGAATATTTCCACACGTTTTTGGACTCGAAGATATGTATAAATTAATTTTGTGATATTCAATTTACAATATTTAAAAATAAATATGTGTGTATATATAAACCATTTGTCAAGCGCGAATAAAACAAAGAGATGCGAATGAGTAAAGAGAGAGTGGACCGCTTTATGTAAAGAGTTTTATTTGTATACTTATGGTAAATTAACTTCAAAATGAAAATGAAATTCATCGTTATACTTTTGGATATTTAAAAGGTCATTCGGTTATATTTGGCAAATATTTTAAATGTACTACAATATTAGGTGCTTCAAAAATTATCATTTTGAGATTTTCATGCGCTCAAATCAGCCCTAAAGAGCTTATCGTGTGAGATTTTTAGCTCTACACTTTAAAGTTTTAGCAATACTCATTCTAAAAATACATTATTTACTTATAATAAATATATGTGAGTGCACATATATAAATATTTAAATATGTATTTGTGTTTAATCATTACATTCCAGAATAGTATAATTTCCATGATGTAAATACGAATTTTCCTTTACATTTTTTGTTAAATACTAGCCACTTTGAATGTATCCATGTACATTAGGATGAAGTGATCTTGTTTTTGTTTTAATCGCTTCTGGTACGCTTTGGAAAGTTGACTTTCTATAACAGGAATAAGGGTGTAAACTATTATTCGCTATTATTATGTTAAGAGGAGCCCCAGACACTACTAAATTTTGAAAACAAAAAATTTAATTCAAACTTTTATTTTTTACTATGCAAAACTACGTATGCATATGCCATACATGCATGTTTACATTTATACACAAATACGCTTGCATTAATTTTTTGTTGTTGCTAGTGTTCACATTGATTTCAAAGGTCTAAGGTGACTTGTAACGCTATTTAGTGTTGTTACATTTGGTGGAATCAACTGGCTTTCAGTGACAGTGAGCATGCATTGTGGATGATAAGTTATGTAGGTTTTTATTATTTAATATTTAAATTATTATTATTAAAATTATTATTTTCCGTTTACTTCAGAACTGCAGTCAAAACAAGTTTTTATATTTAAAGCTTATTAATAGCCGTGTAAAACTTCGTTTATTTTTTCAAATTTGATTAGGCTGGGAGCACCTCAAAACATTATCCTAAGAAGGTAATATTTTTCACTTTTATTAACTTTTATTAAGGCAGCATTTCATTGCTATGCCATTACAAAAGAAATATAAAAAATGTCTACATGCAAACGGCCCCCCTTAATGCACATAGGTCCATGAGTACACTTGCATAGGTATTATTGTGAGTTTTTAGCGATCGCATAGTGTTTTGGTACGTTTATTGGTATAGCACCATTATTAAATCGTTACAAATATTATTTTAGCCATAACTTGCTCCTGACTACTGTTAAAATGGAAGACATCAATACGAATAAAATTGGTTTTCTGCTTACTTTTAAAAGTTTATTTTATGTATTAATTTTCTTAGAAATAATTTTTATTTATTTAATTTTTATAAATAGGTGCATACAAGCATTTAAGTATCTTTAACAACAGTTTCAGTAGTAATGTTTTTATTAAGGGGGGTAAGGGATAAAAATCGATTTTTTTTTGCATGTTATTGTAGTAAAACATTTCAAAAATACCGTGTTAAAATTTTAAGTCAATCCGAGCAAAACTTTTTAAGTTATAGAGCATAAAGCCGAGCCGCCTCAAACATCTGCCGAGGCGCAGCAGTTGCGCGCGTAGTCCGTTACAAACTTTAAACGCGGTTTTCTCGAATCTTTTTTTTTAAAGTGCGTAGTCATTGGCATTTGAAAACTACTCAACCGATCCTTTTGAAATTTTGCACACATATGTTACATATAAAAAAACCTCCTCCCAACGTTTTTTTTTCGCCATTTTTTTTTTATATTAAGGTGGTTTTACACCTACAAAATGGCGGCATTTTTTCGTCAAAAATCACTTTTTACTTCAAACGACTACCAAATGGCTGAAAATGAAAATAAATCGTCAAAATAAACGTTGGGGGGAAGTTTAACTCATACTTTAACTAAATTATTCGATTTTTTTGATTTCAGATGATTCTACGCTGAGATATGCTGACTACTGCAAAATGTATTTTTGAAAAGACGTCTATGTAAATGTGCTCTCATTCGCTCATTTTGCAATATTTTTACATGAAAATTTTATCAAATATTCTTGAAATGTTACTTTATAATATGCAACAACTTTTAATAAACTGACTTGAACCGTTTCACTACAATAAATTCATGAAAAAAGTGTTTTTTTTAGCGTTTATCCCTTACCCCCCCTTAAAAAAAATGAATATATAAACTTAATATTGTGTATATCTATTTATTTCACTTATATCTACTAAAAAAACGACTTGGGTTTAAGTAACACGTTTAAAACTTTTAATCTTGTGATAGCAAATTACGGGTACTAAAAATATTCGAAAAAAATATGCCCACTGTGGGCATAAATAATAATTAAATTTTTATATTATTTGTATACACGTTTTCACACATTTTTCCAACCGCGAACCAACATTTCCATTATAGGTGTTTCTGTGAATACCCTTTATGTCATTTTAAGATAAAAAAAGGATATATAATTTAAAACTAGACAGAGGTAGATTTACATATAAGGGTATGCACAGTACGCCTCTGTAATAGTAGATTTCTAACCTAGTACCTCATGCTAAAAATGAAATTGAGGCTGGCCTATAATCAAATTGTGACTGCATAAAATGCTAAAACCTTATTCACATCGAGCACGCTAGTTTAACGGTGAGTTGCAGGTCAAATCGGAGCCAATTGAACCATTTTTTTTACTTTTAAGTTCTTTGGTCAAACCGCCAGGTACTGAATTACAGAGGTGATTGTGTATATTATATTCTAAAAGTAAGTTACATATCATTTTAATAACCTAATAAAAGAAAAATGCTCTTATTTAAGTAATTATGCACAGCAGTAACAAGAAATTTGTTTTACTAATTATAAAAATAAATAAAGTGCTAAGCATCAAGACTACGTAAAATTGTATGTTGTGAATTCATTATCTGCAATACCCCAAATGGCTGTAATTTGGGATCTTTGTATGTACAATTCAATGATTTTCACTTTTAACAGTAATAAATGCAACAAAGGGTATTGAACATTATCGCTACTTTCAGGAAAAAATAAACATTCGAACAACAAATTTTGTAGCTTCAAAGGGCTTTCACAGCCGTCTTCTCGGACATCCTGAATAGAGCACTATAAAAAATTACAAAGCCATCTTCAGGCTGTCTCAAGGAGATTTAGTATATGCGCACAGATGTATGGCATTACAGGTAGATTGCTTTACATTAAAAACATAAAAAATGATTTTCTATGAGCGCATATTAGACCGACGTCAACCGGCAAACTATTAATTAATGATTTCTTTTCCCTTATCGCTACAAAAGAAATTGTTCACGCCATCTAATAAAACTACAGATGCACAGTATACATATATGTATAGCGTGTTTATGCTGAGAGTGTATGTTACGTATTATGCGCCTGAGAAATATGTTTGATTTCCTATAGGTAACGATGTTTTGGATATAAAGCATTTCAATTATACTTGTGAACTAATTTACAGTATTTTTTTTTATAAATACTTCACTACTTTCTTATGTATTGGAAATTAATTTGAAGCGCCAGCTCAAAATAGTTACAGCTTTGTCATCTCCTCTGTGTGATTGTTCCTTAATCTGCGTGCGAGCGGTGGGATGAATAAATCAACATCAATTTGCTGATTATCTAAGTAAATTTGCTTGTTGTCGGCCCATTTCAATGCTTCCAGCAAAGAACTAAATCCATATCCAGCAGTTGTTGTAATTAAAAACCCAATTACGGAAAGCCATAAGTACGAAAGTCTATACAACCAGTAATATTCAATTTCACTCTCTTCTGAGGCCGGTTGCTGCGTTGCCATATTGAAGCTGGTGTTGTTGGCCTGCGTTAGAGCCTCGGCAACTAACGTGCTATTGTTTGCGCTCACACAGCTATCCACGTTGAAGTCTAGCGTTGGTGTTGGTGGCTTTGGCCCTCCAAACCCAATAATAAATGAAAATATCAATCCGAGCAGTAGACCCACTAGCACTCCGCGTTGATTCGCTCGCGTTGTGCATAAACCAAGAGTGAAAACAGCTAGCAATGGTCCACCCAGTATGCCGAAGATCGTGAGAGAGGCCTGCAGAACGCCACCCATAGAGCCGGCAGTGAACGCCATGCCAATACACACAAGTCCATAAATACAGGCCATTATTTTACTTGGCAGTGTCGATTTTGTTTCGTGCAGTGGGGTATTCGTAATCCGCTTATACAACGGTTTGATGTAATCCTCTAATGTGACAGTTGAAAGTGAACTTACCGCAGATGAAACAGTCGAAAGACTGGCCGAAAAGATGCCCGACACAAAAAGTCCGCACAAACCAGGATATCGACCTGTGTCAAAAGCAAAGATAATGGAAAACCATACATACATACATAGTTAGTTGAAATTGAGCATAAGTGGATGCTAATATAATATAAATACGAATTTAAATACATTCAGTGGAGGTCACAACCACAGTAGCACGTATTGCAAAATTTGGACTATATATGTATATATATTTTTTTTATAAAAATATAGTTTCTACTACAGTGAAAGTCATATAACTTAAAGTTTCAAACTTTGTATAAAATGAAAAACAAAAATCAACATTTTTTCATCAAGATTTCAAGCTTTTGAGTCTGAATTTAGAAAAATTCTGGGTATGGAGGTTTTTAATTCAATGCATTTTTTTAGTATTAGTATTAGTGTTTCTAGTATTAGTATTTCTTTTTTTTTTTTTTGTTGGAGGTGTTATGCACTTTCTTAAATATGAGAACATATTAATAAGGTCTTGTGTCTCATCTACTCATTTACCCATTGTATCCACGGCGAACAGTGGCATCAGTTGATCTCTTGATTGTATTCTTCCTTGCAGTAGCGGATCACAGTTTCTGTAGTAGTGGAATATAGCCAGTCCACTAAATAAGGTGCTAAAACTGAGTAGGCTTAAAATAGGCAGATTCCACCAGAGTGCCGATTGCGCGCTTTCCAGATTTCGCACACTTAGTAACCTTTGCACCTGCACCTGATTGACACCGTATAACGACAAATATGTCACCATGCCACCGATAATAAGACTCCACCAAGTGTGTCGCACTGTGGGATCCAAAGAGAAATCCGTGAAATTGAATCGATCTCTCTCTCCGGCTACCTTCCAAATTGGACCCAGACCGCCTGCGTTAATGGCCGACACCACAATTACAGAGTAAATTGCAGCAAACATTAAAAGCGATTGAAATACGTCAGTTATAAGCACAGCTTTTAGACCGCCAATGGTAGAGTAGAAGGTGCAAATCAGTCCTATAACCATTATGGCTGTTATCTTGCTCACGCCAGTAACTGCCTCGAGCGCAAGTGCTGGCGCGTAGAGAACAATACCCATATAAAGAATCATTTGTATGGAGTAAGCAATTGAAGCAGCGAGACGTGTCGAGTGACCGAATCGTCGTTCCAAGTATTCATAGACACTCATGGTTCGCATGCGGTAAAAAACAGGCAAAAACAAGTATGCGGCAATCGGTGTGCTGATGATGTAGGAGAGGTTGATTATGCAAAACATAGTACCGAACTGGTAGCTTTCACTGGAAACACCTAATAACGTGATAGATGACATAAAACTAGCCATCAAACTAACAGCAACTGGAAAAGTAGTCATGCTTTGATCGGCCAATAAGTATTCCTTAATTGTTTTTTGTTTGCCTCCTGTATAGCGGTAATAGATGCCAATCATCGTCGATATGATTAGGATGATAATTAATACCGCGAAATCCCAACCGTCAAAGGAAGGCTCCATTGTGAGTATTTATTTACAAGTATTTAACAGGAGATCGAAGCGATGAAAGCGATGCGTATTTACAGATGGCATGCGGTATATATCAACTGAAAGAAAACAGATAAAAATAGAAAACAGAAAAATATAGTATTATATTTATGTATGTACGAGTATATGCAGAGTACGTAAACAAGAATATTAGTTTCGCACGTGAGCAAAAGCAAAATCAACTTAGCTGGGCCGATTCATGGGCGCCAGCAACCAAATAACACATAAAGATAACCCTAACATATTAATCTTATTCCCCCACGCAAAATTTAGAATTTTTTATAAAGGGTGGTTAAATTTTAAGGGCCGATGTTGAATGTGAACCGCACCTAAACGCTCTTTTCTACATTTAATTTCAAATTTTTCAATTTCAGACTAACTCAATTTGAAGGATGGAAAGATTTCAAGCATCGTCAATGGTCAGAATGGTGGCAAGAAATGGCAACAGTGAATAACCAATTTTCGAAGAAAATCATCTTCAGTGATGAGGCACATTTTCCCCTCAGTGGATTCGTCAGAAAGCAGAATTACCGCATTTTGGCGAATGATAATCCAAGAGTGATTGCCGAAAAATCAATGCACCCACAAAGAGCGACTGTTTGGTGCGGTTTATGGGCCGGCAGCATCATTGGGCCGTATTTTTTCCAAAATGAGGCTGCCTGACCGGCCTGTGAATAGTGTTCACTATCGTGAGATGATAACGAACTTTTTATGGCCCGAATTGGAAGATATGGATGTGGACGATATGTGGTTTCAACAGGACGGTGCCACTTGTCACACAGCTAACGAAACAATGGCTCTTTTGCGCAAAAAATGTGATGGTCAAATAATCTCACGTCGCGGCGATGCCAATTGGCCGCCAAGATCATGTGATTTGACACCGTTGGTCTTCTTTCTTTGGGATTATTTGAAAGAAAAAGTGTGGGTCGATAAGCCAGCAACAATTCAAGAGCTAAAGGATGAGATAATTCGGCATATTAACCGCATATAACCTCAATTATGCCTCAGCGTCATCGAAAATTTTGACCATCGGATGGAGGTGTGCCGCCGAGGCCGCGGCAGCCATTTGGCCGATATTTTGTTTTATACGTAATTGAACTATACCAATATTATCATAATATAATAAAAAGAAATGATAATAATTTCTTGAAAAAATTGTATTTTATTCAAAATCAACACCGGCCCTTGAAACTTAGCCACACTTTATATAAAAAAACGGGAACGGTTTTTTTTTCCGAAACGTATTGTTTTCGCAAGGCCCAATGGAGTATTTAATTGTAATGCTTAATGTATCCATGTAATATACTTTATAAAATTGTCCTGGGAATGGATTTATTTCAACAACACCGTTCAAAATGATAGCACGGCACATAATCGGTTTTTCCACCGAAGAAAAACGATCAGAACGAGATTTCGTCGATGATTTTTATTTTGTTTTATGTTCATGTTGGAAAAGAAACATTTTGACTGTGATTAAAAATATCAGTAATCAGCGTATCGCATCAAAAATGCAACTTAACAGAATTGGGTTGAGGCCAGGTGACTGAGTCAGCCAGTTTTTGAGCTCATCCTTGTTTAAGGGGGGGGGTAGGGTTTAGCGCTAAAAAAAAACACTTTTTTTTTTTGAATTTTTTACAGAAATATGGCTTAAGATACTTTAATAAAATCAGTTGCATGTTATTGTACATCTTTTCAATAAGTTTTTAAAAAATATTAATAATAAAATATTGACAAATAAGCCCATGACAGAGTTTTTTTGGAGATATGTTTTTCGAGAGGTGCTCTGCGGTGCCAATCGGCATTCGTCGTAGAATCATCTGAAACTAAAAAAGTCGAATTTTTCAGTTAAAGTATGACGTAATGCTCCCCCCTACATTAATAAAATTTTTTTTTCATTTTTGTAGTTTTGGTGACGTAAAACGAGCATTTTTGGCGAAAAATTTCGCCATATTTGTAAGTGAAAAACAACCTAAAAAAAAAAAAAATAAAAAAAAACAGTGTAGGGGGGAGGTATTTTTGATTTAGAAAACGTGTGCCAAATTTGAAAAGAATCGGTTGAATAGTTTCGGAGTTGTGATTGGCACCGACTTTTAAGAAGTCGTTTCGGGAAAAACGCGTTTGAAAAAATGACTCTGAGAAATTATCGATGCTCCGCATTCGAGGTAGAGTGCCTACAAAGGCTATAACTTTGAGAGTTCTGCTCCGATCCACTTAAAATTTTGACACAACATTCTTGAAATGATTTACTATAAGATGAGTGAAGAAAAAAAATTTCGATTTTGTGACCCTACCCCCCCCCCTTAAAGCGAACGAAATTTCTTGCCACCTTGCAGGTATGCTTTGCATTGTTGTCTTGCATACCCGTTCATTTCAGAGGCAGCTACCACTCCGTATGTGGTCGCATTGTTGACTCCATTATCTGCAGGTACAACTTGGCATACATGATTTCTTTTACATAGTTTACTGGACCAGTACCATAGTGGGAACAGGAGCCCCATACTAAGTGCTTATTGCCAGGTTGCCATGTTGAGGGTTTAAAGATGCTTTCTTTCTCTAATATTTTTTAAGGTATAAAGGGGGTTCACGCGCCAAAACTGGTACTTTTCTCAGCTTTGACCTCGAAAGAGCTTCATTGCCACCTCTTTTTTTACTTTTTGACATTTATTTCTTAGCGCTAGCATTCCTTTCAGCTGAATAGCCAAGAAAATTGTGGATGGATTTATAATTTTTCTCCTTCGATGGCGATTTCTTAATAACCGTGATTTCAGCTATTTATATAAGGTTACCATTTTACCGTTATAAACCATTTGAAGAAACTTGGATTCAAAAAGAAGCTCGATGTATGGGTGTCATACGACTTGACGCAAAAAAACATTTTTGCCCGTATGGATGCATGAGAATCGCTTCTGAATCGCAACAAAATCGACCCGTTTTTGAAGCGGATGGTGACTGGCGATGAAAAGTGGGTCACTTACGACAACGTGAAGCGCAAACGGTCGTGGTCGAAAAGCGGTGAAGCTGCCCAGACGGTGGCCAAGCCTGGATTGACGGCCAGGAAGGTTCTTCTGTGTGTTTGGTGGGATTGGCAGGGAATCATCCACTATGAGCTGCTCCCCAATGGCCAAACGCTCAATTCGGACCTGTACTGCCAACAACTGGACCGCTTGAATGCAGCACTCATGCAGAAGAGGCCATCTTTGATCAACAGAGGCCGAATTGTCTTCCATCAGGACAACGCCAGGCCACACACATCTTTGGTGACGCGCCAGAAGATCCGGGAGCTCGGATGGGAGGTTCTTTTGCATCCACCGTATAGTCCGGATCTCGCACCAAGTGATTACCACCTATTTCTGTCCATGGCGAACGAGCTTGGTAGTCGGAAGTTGTCCACAAGAGAGTCCTGTGAAAATTGGCTCTCCGAGTTTTTTGACAATAGGGAAGCGAGCTTCTACAAGAGGGGCATTATGAAGTTGTCATCTCGTTGGGAACTCGTCATCGAACAAAATGGCGCATATTTGACTTAAATCGCATTATTATAACCAATTTTATGAACAATTAAAAATTCAATAAAAATACCGCAAGACTTTTTTGACAACCTTATATTTTTCAATGTATACGGAACTCACAAACTCCCTTTTTTCATTTAAAAAATAATCTATTATTTTCATGACACAAATTTTCTTTTTAATTTAATAACTGATTATAAATTTAACTATTTTACCAAAGTTGTTTAATAATTATTTTTAAAATAACAATAAGTAGTAAATCAATAATAAAACAAAAATTTAAATTTAATAACGGGAGGATAGTGGACTTCACATTGCTTAGTTACAAATAATCAATAAACAATATCCGAAAAAAGAGCGACAAGACAAGAAAGTTTGACTAAAAGGTCCTCCTATAGTACTCTGTAAAACTCGAAGAACCCAGGCGAGTGGCCAGCTACCGTATCTAAATTAGGAAGGAAGTTCCATCCTATCTTGAGGGAGACACATTACAAAATCCATTAAATTGCCTAGTCCTGGGACTGGATCTCAACTAATTTTCTGGACTTAAATCCAGTACGTGGCTCGAATGCAGCTAAGTCGAATTCATATAAGGTCGTTTCCACGACAGTCGGTTCTACGTTACCGAAACGACCCGGATTTACATACATATATCCGGCCAAGGACTGTCACTCCAGCAGCATTCCCCGTATGTAAGTGTGAGGAATGTTTATGCTGCTACAACAACAATTCATATAAGGTGGTGTTATTAGAACAGCTGATTTGATTTTTTATCGCCTGGCGTTGTTTACACTCCCATTGCTTACATTCAGATTATAAGTAAATATACACTATATATAATTTTTGTTTTTGTATTATCACTGCCACTTTACATGAATTTGCTTTGGGTAGGTTAAAAAATTCCAGAAGATAGGGTGAAATTTCATACATACTTTGTCACATATGTATGTGCATAGGGACGTTCGATATGTGCACTCGAACTTTGACTGTGCTCAGCGGTTACCTTGGTAAAGCTACTGCTGCCAAATTTGCCGGGAATACTTATTTAGTCTTGACTTTTAACCATGCAGTGCTACACAATCTAACAACGTATTGAAATAGTTAAAATTTATTATCAAAAGCATCTGTTCGCCAAACGGATTTTCATTAAAAGCACCTATTTTTGTCAATGTTTACAAAATTCGTTTTCTTTATTATTTCATTGAATCAAAGGTTTTTCACGAAATTAAGTAAAAATGTGAGGATTAAGATTTAATTCACAAAATCTTTGCAGGATTTGAAGTCAATAACTGGCATACATATAAAATGCAACAAATTCAGTGTGACAAATTTGGTAAATTGTTGACTGTGGGTTTTAGAAATAATTAAGGTATCCCCATTTAATGATACATACATGCATATGCTATAATGATACTACTTTACTTAACGGCAAAAAAAAATCCAAAAAACAGTCTCGGTTAACGTTGAGCAAAAAGTCAAGTTGCAATTTGTATTTCGAAATAATTTGCTTTGCACTTTGTCTCTCACTGTTTTTACATTTATTTACTTTTTTTTAGTTAGAACGCTGTGCGTACTTGTAGATAATGAAATTACGCTTTTTACTAATTTTAGTGAATATGAACAACATTCACACTTAAATTCACTCGAAAGTGAATTACAGAACGGCCCATATGTTTTTTTCGGATATTAGTTGTTGTTGCTAAAATTATTTCGACACGTTATAAAAATGCGCACGGATGACTTTTTAATTGTTAACTACTTATGTTCGTCAGTTTCAGTTGCTGTCAACTGTTTCTTTTGGAATAAAATACAGCTCATAGTCGATTAATGGTGGCACCACTTTACACCATCTGTTTAATATTAATTACACTTTTCTTGTTGCACATTTACTATTCGTCAACAAATAAACGAATATTAGGAGCACTTACATTTTGCACAAATTTTCTCAGCTTTGGTTGCTGTAATAAAATTTGCCTTCCACTATCACAGCATGAATGCTTACTACTTATAAATTCACATCTTTAAATGTTTATGACTGTAACTGTCTTTTGATTTTTAATGAATTGCAATTGCAGTAATGCGCTGCACATGCAAATAAATATTTCTTATGTGACAATAAGTAGCAGCAATTGAAACAGATGACAACTAGGAAAATTTCAATTACATTTTGTAGATTACAAAAAGGGACGTGCTGGAATATATCTTCTTTCTGAAATTCACAATTGTTCCAAATCCAAATCGAAAAACCACATCTACATGTAGATATATTCATATATGTGCATATTTACATGTGCACCTTTGAATAGCAATAAATTCTCATCAATATATATTTCATAAACAAAACTTGTGTTTTAAGTTTTTCCAATTCTCAATTGTAAAATCAATACACTAAAACCAACAACTGGACACACTCGGACCACTCACATTATAATTAGCGGCAAATTATTCACGGTACTTCATTTACTTATCATTAAGGATTAGCTAACATAACAGATTGAACTTTGAGTGCCAAACATATAAACTCACTCCACAACCGCACAGAACTTTTTATAATTTTCTGTTTAACGAACACCACGTCTTTCGCAAATATTGAACATACAACTAAAAACATACGAAACCATATGACTTCTATGAAAATCCAATAAGAACTGAGTGAATTGAGTAAATGAGTGAACATGTATTGGCAAGTTTAAACAAGGCGAATTCATGAAAAGTGACTTTAGTTGAGCATAAAAAGATTGATAGCATATTATAAGACACCAGATTGCGCCTGCCAAATTCGCTGCAACGTCATGCTCCACGGTCGTACAAAGAAAAGGAGACGAAGAGTAGGTGAAAGTAATAGAAACCGTCAAACAAAAGAATTATGTATACACACACACTTTCTGGCCACGGCGTCATACGCATGCAAACGCAGAAAAACCCAATCGAAGGAAAGAAAAACCAGCTGCTCTAGTCACCTTGTATGAATTCGCCGTGAGTTGAAACGAGAGAACGAAGAGACTGTTTGTAAATCAGCTGATATATGGTGTATGTTTTTTCTGCCCATATAGGGTGCTTAAAATGAAAAAGTATTAAATTGCGAAGTCTTCTTAAATGTCTTTTTTCATGGGAGCCATTCAGTCGCCGCAACCGCATGCTGCGTCAAAGCATAATCTGTCAGAGAACGTTGCAATAACGTTGTGAAGCGTTCGGTTAGTAATTTACTTTACTGAGTCTTAAGTAAGGCGACAGCGAAAGAAAAAATGTTCGAATAAGTGGAAAGACAAGTAATAACGAATTATATAATATATGAGTAAGTTTTGTTCATGAAATAGAATACAAATTCGGTGTACACAGAAATTTCTGTTTCTTTGGAATATTATTAGGCCTTCAAAACTTTTCTTACGAAGTGTTTGATGGCTATTCATTGAATATATGTAGTCACACGATAGTCAGTTCTAAGTACGGCCAAGGATTTTCACTTCATCAGAATTTTTGATATTTTTTTTGTAGCGACCAAAACAATTGAGAAAATAAAACACTACCCTTTAAATATGCAAAGAAGGGAAAAATTTGACAGCTTTGGTGCAGGGTGGAGTGAATGCGACATTATTGCGAGAAAAGCAAGACATCATTAGACATAATGAGCCTATGCTCGGCATGTGATGATATTCTGACGACACTAGCCGTTTATTCACAGGCCTTCTTGAACTCACCCCTCCCATCAAAACAGCATGTTTCTTGGACCTACCGTTAGATGAGAATGACAATGGCCACCGGCACATTCATCGTGTCCGGTAGAGCTTGATAAACTGCTACAATAACATTTACAATCTATTCACATTAAGCCGCCAATGTCCACTTATCTAACACCCTTTTCCTTAAGGAGCCTTATCGAAACAACATGTTCTCAGGGCCTACCGTTAGGTGAGATAGGCTCACGGTGCTTGACAAGGCTTTTTGAACTGCTACAACACTAACAAATATATTTGCTTATTTTGAGTGAACCAAAGTTTTGACGTCCACAACCAGCATTTTAGACCCTTTTAGTAAATTGCTATAACAACACATTTCGCCGTAGGCCAGTTAATTTTTAGTACTGTGTATTTCGTTAATCATCGTGCAGTTTTTATGTCCATTATCTGCTATTTACTGAACTTTCATTCAAAATTGACTTGACGTTTCTTGCTGTGAAAATATCGAAATTCGAAAAGCAGTTCAAGAAAATAAATTTAAAGGTTAAACTAATATTTTTTCCGTTTGGCAGCATCATTTTTAGACCAGCTGTCGACTATTTTCATATTGTTCTGCTAATTTGCTTGTGTATTTTTTGTTCTGTGAGATTTTGCGGCTAGTTTCACACGATTTTGCTGGTTTTGTAGCATAAGTTATTTGAAATAGATTTCCGGAAAAAGTAAAATATGGAGTTTACAATAAATCACTACTATAGCAAACAAAATAGCCGGTGCGGCTACTGCAAGGGCACCAAGTGCTCCGTATCCCATGGTAGGTGTTGAGGTGCTCTTTTTCTTGTGTGTGTGTATTGATTTGTCAACAAAATGTTGAATAACTGTTGATAAATTTCGGAATATGTGTTGAAGTAATAGTTCAATTAGTGTACACCATAAGTAAAAGTTTAAATAAATTCTCTGTGTTCGCGATGCAGCGTAAAACACTGCTAAAATCGCGTTTGGGAAGTGCTGCTGATGTGAAATGCGGTTCGTTCTTATCGATACGAATGTCATGGAACGCTTTAACTTAGTATAGCGGCCTGTTCGTCCTTTTTGCTTTGAGCTTATTCTATTTATGGATTTATAGTGAATCATGGTAGTACGAAATGTTCTTTAATGTGCAGTGTATTAGACCTGTGTAGGAGAAGGCTACAAGCATTAAGTGGAAAAGACACGACATACTCTTACATATATACGCAAACATATACATATATTTATATATTAAATTTAGTTGGAAAAATATAAACCTACCTACATACATATATGGACATACAAATAACTTATATGAGTTAAATATTATTTATGAATTTCTAGTGATAGCGATCTTTTTCTTTCACGATCTTTGAACTATCACGATTAAATGCAATTTTTTTAGAGGAAATTATTAACAATAACTAGAAACCTGTGAGTACAGATTGGTGGGAGGGCTGTTTACCGTGTTTCGCCAACATATGTATTTCATTGAAAATTTCAAACTAAGTTTCAAAAAATTGCCTTGGAATATTCTATTGTCATAAACATTACATTAACACGTTCACGCCGGCGCGTACCACCGGTGGCTCGCACAAGTCTGCTTCATGGGGCGGCGCGTACCACCGGTGGCCCGCACAAGATTGCTTCATGAGGCGGCGTGTACCACCAATGGTACTTTATTAAACGGTACCTATGAGATGAGATGCCATAAACGACTACCCTTATGAAAAAATTTCGTTTTATGACCTGCAATCGCTTCCGATAGAGCGAAAAGACTTAAACATTGCCGTCTGTGGGCGAAGACCATGAATAACAGCGCCGGCGGGAACGTGTTAAGCATCCTTGAATTTATAGTATCCATGCTATTCTCACCGCAACAGTCGTTGAAATTCACCATTAAGATCCCAACTCCACACTAAGAATGAAAGTATTTGAAAGAGTCTGCATTCTAACTTTCCCCTTCATATCGCACTCAAATCAATCAATACTTTTTCTTATTCAATATTTTACATATACTTATTTTGCAGGTATGCACGCCTACACAATGTTTCCTCAAGATTACCAGGAGTTAATAGATCGTGGCTGGCGCCGATCAGGACTTTATTGTTACAAACCATTAAATAGTGAAACTTGTTGCCCGTGTTACACTATTAAGTAAGTCCGTTTTGCTTTGTGTAATCGTATTCATTTTTATGTGTGTTTATATTGTCTTTTAGATGTGATGCCTTAGAATTTAAATTATCAAAATCACATAAGAAAGTCCTGAAACGGATGTCACGCTTTCTACGCGACGGGAAAAAAGACAAAAGTGAAGAAATCGAAGCATCTGATGCGGTTAAAGAAGATAAAGGCGAAAAACATGTTAATATCGATGAAGGAGGTGGTGGCGGCGCCAAGGAAAAGGAACCCGAATCCGTTGGTGGAATACGTGATGAGCCACAAGAGCCAAAGTTGCCTATTAGTGACGTAAATCTAGAAGCCGTGGCAGCCGCCAATCCGGAGAAACATGAAGCAGCGCGTAAAGAGAATGAACACTTTGATGACCAGACCTCGTCTCAATTCCAAAATGATGACGATAATGATAGGCAATGCGGAGGGCGATCTGATTCTCTGAATAGCTCTAGGAAATGTATTAACTTCGTTGTACAACTAAGGTTTTTAGCTAAAATTGTATATTCTTTTAGATTATGATGGTACAAATTCACCACGTCAAAAGGCGAAAAAAATGCGATTGGAACGAAGGCAAGCCAAATTAGCTGCCAAAGGTATTTCGGCCTCGGAAGATAAAACAGCATCGTCAAAAAAGCAGGGAAATAATCAAGAGAAAACACTTTCAGATTATATCGCTGATGCTAGTTCGAGTGACAAGCATAAATTAGAGGTAAGTATCTACCTGAATTTATATGTCTGCTTGTATTTACATGTGTCATGTATCTAAAAGTCAGCGGTATATGGGTATTCATTGTTCTAGCAATTTGGTAGTAGGGTATAAATAATAAATATGTTTTAGTTTCAGTACACAGTATTATTATGCAAATTCGCATAATAAATTCACATACAACTTGATCTTGATCTCGGTTCGACTTGTGTTGTTGCTATTTACAGGTGATTTTAATACCGCCGAATATGAAACACGTAACTGATGAAGCATTCAAATTATATAAGAAATACCAATTGCTCGTGCACAATGACGATCCAAATCGTCTAACACCGTCTAGCTTAGAGCGTTTTTGTTACAAATCTCCTATTAAGGTAAATAAATGGCTTCTTATTTGTTTTCACAGTTAAAATTGGTTCATGTAAAAAGTCAACAGTTTAAGGATTCGCTAAAATTCACATATGCGATTTACCAGAAGTATCAAACTCGCATACACAACGATCCACCGACTCATATAAGTGATTATTTGGAGTTCTTACAACAATCGCCAATTAAGGTTAATTTCATGGAAAATACTAATCGTTTGCGAAAATATCCACTAATTTCCCTTATTAATTCGATTTTGTGCATTTATGTTATCGTTAGCTGTTATGCATCACTGAACAGTTTTAATATTGTTTGTTTTTGTTTTTGTGGTTTTAGTACACAAATACACGCGATGGTCCTACAGCCGGTTATGGTTCGTTTCATCAACAATATTGGTTGGACGATAAGCTTATAGCAGTAGCAGTTATTGACATACTTCCATATTGCGTCAGTTCAGTATACTTTTTTTATGATCCAGACTATAGCTTCTTGTCGCTGGGCACCTATGGATCATTGAGGTGGGTGAAAAACGATGCGCAAATTATTTTTTCTATGTATGTACTTATATAAATAAAAATGAAAATTCTACTTGTTCGTTTTTAAAGAGAGATCGAGCTTGTTCAACAATTGGCGAAAAAAGTACCAGCTCTCAAATTCTACTACATGGGTTTCTACATACATTCTTGCCCCAAAATGCGTTACAAGGGTCGCCTGGTGCCATCGTATTTGCTATGCCCTGAGACGTACACTTGGCATTTGTTGACTGATGGTATAATAAATTATTTCACAAACATGCGAGTTATACTAAAGTGCGTATTTAATTACAGAAATTCGCACAAAGTTAGATCAACACAAATATCAACGTTTTAATTGTAATGCAAGTGCGAAGGATGCTGAAGATTTTCAGGAATCTGACTTAAATAATGTGGTGCTCTTATATAATAACACTTACCTTACATATCGACAGTACATACAGGTATGTTTCCCAAACAATTTGTGATGGTTCGGATAGTTTTAATTGGTTGACTTGTATAGTTCAGTTATGTGAAACTACTTGGCTATAATATTTTAAATTCTTTGGTTTATTCATTATTGCTTATTTCTTACATGTCCAAATTTAAATATTAGAAATTCTTATGACACAGATTTCATTCATTATATTATTTGAGGAAGAAAGTTTTACTAATCTGAATATGATATTTTCATAACGTGTGGAAGTTGTTGTTGTTGCTGTAGCAGCAAAAACATTCCTCATTCATGTACAGGGAATGCTGCAGAGAGTGACAGCCCTTGGTCGGATATAAATCCGGGTCGTTCCGGTAACGTAGAACCGACTAGCGTGTGGTAGTCATCCAAAGTCGTATAGCTAAATTGAATTTCCTTTTAAATGATATTTTAATTTAGGGCAATAAATTTGCGGGTTAGGCTCCGTACCCATTGATTATTATTTGGCGCATCATTTGCTTATTTTCGAGCAAATATTATTGTTCTTAACCCTGTACTGCATGAATTAGTAAAACGTTGCAAAAAAAAAAAAATAATAATAATATTTGTTCACGGTGGAAATAGCTTAAAAGATAAATATTTAAAAAGTTTTATATATTTTTTTTACAGAATATATAAAAACTAGCTGTAAAGAACAGAAAACAGTTGAAAAGCGACGAGAAAGATCCTTAAAAATATTTTTATTGTCAAAAAGTACTTACGTTGTACTCTTTCACCGTTGTTTTGAAAATTAATTACTCGAACTTCAATTCCGTCTTTCCACCCACTTGCACAAAAGTGCGGTTATTTCGAAATGCCATAAAATTATCGACATTTTTTGCGTTTTATTACTGCTAAATATATATTTGATGGATTAAAATAGTTTGAATTATTTTATAATACTTAATTAGGAAATAAAATAGAATCAAAACCGCAATATCATATATGCGCTCATATGCGGTACAGGGTTAATTGAAAATTATAATGTTATTATGTAACTTCCGACTATGTAGATTCTTAAACTTTGCAAATAGAAAGCACTAAATCGGAATATGTGATTTTTTAAAAACCCGATTAAATGTTTGGAGTCTCAGTTGTATATAAATGTCACAAATACACAAATCTCAATTTGCAAGAGAGTTTTTTAAACATTTGCACTCTTGTTCCTGAAACATAGATGGATCACACTCTGACATATGCTGTTAGAGCTTTCGATCGTGGATCAAATTGGTGTTTATTAAATTTTAAACAAAAACTTGCCAAAAATGGACTTTTCCTGTTTATAAATTATTATTATTAGTTGCTATCGCCCCGTCTTTTGGCGCATAGTACAAAAAAAAAATGCTTTCCAATGCTGTCCACTGCTCCCTTTCGCCCTAATTTGGGTCCATGAGAGGGATTCGTTAATTTCTAAAAATAAGGTTCACAATTTATGGAGAACCCATTGATAATGTAGACAGCTTCACCTATCTAGGAAGCCAAATTATCCTGGATGGTGGAGCAAAAGACGATATCGATGCGAGAACCAAATGAGCCAAGCCTCAAAAAGATCTGGTTTTCCAAACAGCTGACAACGCGTACCAAACTACGAATTTTTAATTCGATTGTTAAATCCGTCCTACTATTTATAAATGAGCCCATATAAAGGAATTATTTGAATATATACTGTATAGTATTATTTGTTTTTAATTATTATATTTTGTGTGTTTGAACATATTTATGCACATTTTATCATCAAACCAGCATTTAGGCAATTCTCGAGCTATTAATAAATTTGGGTGGCTTTGGACATGACTACTTACATATTCGACTTTAGCTATAAGCTCACACATTATTAGCTGCCTAGCCAACTTTTGTTCATATGGATGCTTCAATTGCTTTTTGAAAAGTTCACAGATTTGAGGAATGAAATCTGTGTCATACCCATAACATCCATAGTTTCATTGCTATATTTTGAAAACTCTGCTCCTTTTCCATGTTGTTTGAAATACCGCGCAGTCATGTAAAATACCGAGCATTGACAACATGTTGGACGTCATAAGGAGCAGAATTTACAAAAAGGTAAATAAACGCATTTTACTTGCATATATACACATATGTTTTGCTTTTTTGTTGCTAAATTTTCTGATTATTTGTATTTGTATTTTGCTTTTGGGCTTTTGTGATATGAAATTTCAATTAAAGACCAACTTTTTCAATGTGATTTTGAACTTTGTTGTTTCAGATTACTGGTGACGAAGATGATCGCGATTTAGTATTGGAGTATGGCAAATTGGTTGGCAAGTCATTAGCGCACCGTATGCTCTACGTCAAAAGCTAAAGTTGTCTACATACAGACGAACATACATATATGTTTATATATTTATAGAGAAATTTTGAATTTGTAAAAATATATATTTCTTTTGATTTACGTCTTCTAATTACAGTCAAACTGTTTATTATAGAAAAATTAAATACTTCTAGTAAACTAATTTATGTTTTGTTACTATGTAGGAAGCCATGCTTCTGTTGTGTTTATTTAGTCATGCTATTAATATTTTACTTAAATAAAATTATATTTTACTTACTATTAATATATTACTGGGGAAAATTTCTTTAATCTAAGGTGTTAAAAAGTGCTCAATGGGATGTAACAAATGACAATTCAATAAAAAACTGCTAGAAATTATTGAATAATGATCTTATATTCATTTGGTGAATATTGATTGTGTTTGGAATTGAATCTTTTAAGAAATGTGCTGAAATGTCTACGGTAAGTAAACTGCAGCAGACGGATATTGACGCGCAAGAATCGCGACATCTGAACAGAGCTTGATTTATATATGAACTTTTTGTAATTTTGGTGTAAATTAAATTTAAAAAAAGTAGTGTGATTATTTCAAAGAGTGTAAACAGGGGTATAACACTCCCAACTTATCTCTTGGCACAATTACTTTCTGGATACTGTAGCAGGTTAAACTCCTACCTGTCAAGAATCGACTCCGACATACTCAACATATAAACGGCATGTGAATGTATCTGGCACGACACTAACCACCTTTTCACATGTCCCATCAAACCCACTCATCTAACACCTCTCTCCCTCTGGACCCAACCCGTCGAAACAGCTAGTTTCATGGGCCTACCGTTAGATGAGCTAGACGAAGACGACCGGTAATTACACTACACTGACAGGGCGAAGATGCTGCTACAACAACAACTCCCAACTTACATAGCGCAACTAAGAGATGACGAGCGTTCGCTTCATTCCACCGAAACGGAAAGTCGTGCAAAAAATTTGAAGAAAAATCGATATGTTGGGGAAATTTTGGTAGTTCTTATTTCCCTTTGTTCAGACCATTGAAGATTTCATTATTACTCAAAGCTATTAAATATAGGTATGTATATATAGTCCTGCGATAAGTTCTGTTACAAGGTAAGTCCGTTATAGATATGAAATTATAATACTTTTTTTAATGAAGTTTTTTTAATAAAGTTTTGTTTAATCATGTAAATATTCAAAAAAAATCGCTGCTCGAACCAAAGATTGTTTGAGGCTCTCCAAATTTTTGTGAGGACTTCGACAGGCCATATTCTCCAATACTGACCACAAGCTGTAGTGCAATGGGTTCAGATCTGGACTTCCAGACGGCCAATCTTCTGCGGCTATGAACCGACAAATATTGTTTTTAAATATAAGACTGCCGAATATCAGAAAATGCACAGAGAAAGCTGCCGTATTACCTGTTTACCTTTTTTTTCTTCCGCTGCACCCATTATTTATTTTTTTCCGGGAGGGAAGCCGCTATTCTGCGCTTGTTCACAAAATTGTTTTTATATTAAAAGGAGTATATTTTTTATTTATATCTTAAATTTTTGTTCTAAATGTGTTAAGTGTAAGAAATGGGTAATGTTTTTTTTTTTTATGCGTGCGTTCTTATATATTTCTTATAATAAATATAATTTGATAATTTAAATATATAATATTTGAAAAAAAAAATTTTAATTTACGAAGTATCTTGAGTACGTTTAATTATTATAAAAAATTAAGATTACACGAGAGATAGGAAATTTCATTATTTTTAATTTGATACATCTCTCAACGTTTAACGGATTCTCGAGATATTAGTAATTTTTTTTTTAATCTGAATCCTTTATTTGCTGATATCTCGAAAGCTATATGACAGAAAAATAATTATGTGGATTGTCGGACTCAGCGACCGATTCTTTATGGAAATAGTTTGATCTGGTTCTTGGGGTTTGTGTTTTTGATATATGATAAACTACATAGTAAAATTCTTTCTACGTATTTATATTGGATAACTAATCCGTCGGATATAAATAAAAAAATATTGGTCATTATGATAAGTAGGTACCTGCACATTTGCATTTCATTTTGGCTGCAAATCGTAATCAAGATTCACCAGCTCTCGAAATATTCTTAATTCTTTCACATCGGGAAATTGACGGTTTTTGAAAATACGTGCCGTCATTTTCGATCTGCGGCATGACAAAAGAAAAAAAGAATTAGATTAATTGGGGTGAGATAAGAAAGAGTTTAACTTGCTCGCGTGGCAGCTTGAGCTTTCTCTAAAAAAAAAAAATAGACCTGTTTAAGATGCCGGTGTTTTATTATTATATTCCCAGTTATTCCTTTAGTAGCAACCTTCGTTCAATAATGTGTGTGACTAATTAATTAAAACACATTTTTTTTGCCAAAATTCGTTTTTATTCATCAACATAGTCCCCTTTTAGGGAGATATAATCATTCCAACGCTTTTCCAATCTTTCGATACCGCCTTTGTAAAACGATTTTTCTTTGCCTTCAAAATAGGCCTCAGTTTCGGCGATTACTTGATCATTTGAGCCAAATTTCTTACCACGGAGAATCTCTTTGAGGCCTGCGAAGAGCCAGTAGTCGCCGGGGGCCAAATCTGGAGAATACGGTGGATGGGGAAGCAATTCGAAGCCCAATTCGTTCAATTTTGCCATCGTTTTCATTGATTTGTGACACGGTGCATTGTCTTGGTGGAACAACACTTTTTTCTTCGCCATATGAGGCCGTTTCTTTAAAATTTCGTCTTTCAAACGCTCCAATATAATAGTCGCTGTTGATGGTCTGCCCCTTCTGGAGATAGTCGATGAATATTATTCCATGCGCATCCCAAAATACAGACGCCATAATCTTACCAGCCGACTTCTGCGTCTTTGGTCGCTTTGGGCGGCTTTCACCTGCTGCATGCCACTCAGCAGACTGCCAATTTAATTCTGGAGTGAAATGGTGGATCCATGTTTCATCCCTTGTGATGTACCGACGCAAAACCTCTGACTTATTGCGCGTAAACATGCCCAAACAGCTCTTTGAATCATCGATTCGTTGTTGTTTTTGTTCCGGTGTGAGCAAACGCGGCACCCATTTGGAAAACACCTTTTTCATACCCAAATGTTGGTGTATTATGGTGTGTACACTGCCTGCTGATATCTTTAGAATGTCAGCAATCTCCCTCACTTTCACTTTACGGTCGGGCATAATGATTTTCAGTGTTTTTTCAACGTTTTCCAGAATAACAGCGTCATTTGGCCTTCCAGTAGATGGAATGTCATCGGTGTCTGTACGACCACGTTTGAATTCGGCTTACCAATAACAAATGCTTCTTTTTGATGGAGCAGATTCCGTATAATGTTTTTCAAGCCTTTCCTGGCATTGAACAGTATTTTTTTTCATTAAAAAACAATGATAAATCAGCACACGGATTTGAATTAATTTTTTTTAAAAACTCAAAAGTAGCGTCACTTAAAGCACTGTAACTTGTAAACAAATGGTCGGATTAACATATGATTTTGACAGTAAGCCTAAAAAGGTTGCCAACTTTCGAAAAAAAAATTCATTTAGTACTAGTGCCGCCATCTATGTGTCAGTCACACATATTATTGAACGAAGTTTGCTGCCACATAAAATAAAATATTTTCAGCATACATAAAATTAAAATTATAAAATCGAAGATTTGGCAATGCCAAAACTCAATAATCTAAAATCTAAAGCTTCTTGAGAGTTTTAAGTTAAGTTTTAGCTAATGCCTAACACAGCTTTCCGCATAATATGTTGGACAAGAATTAAGTTACGTAAATTAAGTGTAGACTCCGAGCTCTTAGCATAAATAAAACACGCAATTAATACAGACGTTTTAGCACTTCGAGCTCTATTACCATAGCTCTGTGAATAATATTCCTCCGAATATAATATGGTATGCCATACAAAATATATTTTTTGTCGCCAAATGTAAAACCTATGGAAACGCGTCAAAGCGGAATTAAAGCCAAAGCAAAGCAAAACATTCTAAGTATGGACGATGGAAAATATCTTTGGTGCAATCGTTATGACGTGTTAAGTAGGTTTCTAGGAAAACTATGTTAAGTCTAAGACATGGCTAACAGACCTCTTATTGTTAGAAGCGAAATAAATGAAGAGAAGGAAGAATAAAACAAAAAAAGCGTTATTATATGGAAAGAAAAAATAAATATTTAAATAGAGAGACTGTAAGATATACTGAGCCACAGGATTTCAAACCTACAGTACTACAAATGTCCACCGTTTGAGTACGCAGACATATTATTAAACGCATATAAATTTAATTATTGTCTTCTGTTTTGTTACTAATGAAATAATTTTCATTTTAAATAAAAAAGTATAAAAGTAAAAATTTCCATCCCTAATAAAGGGTAATTAATTTAGAGGTATCGAATTGTAAATTGAAATTAAGCAACGAAAATTCCAATTGATTTTGCAATCTTAATTTTTTTTTGCGTATAGCCATTTATTTTTTTCAAATACAATATTACCACTAAAATTTTGAATGGACGCTGGAGGCCTTCGGTCGGTATCTCGTGAATAACTTAAGTAATGTTGACTTCCAATGCCTCAATGCCTCCACAAAGCATTTAGACGATGATTCCTCCAGCCCATAGACCGTTGTTCTTCAGCTTAAATACGAAAATTTTACTTATGACGTAGCCATTAAGCCGAAAATGGGCCTCATCGCCGAACAACATAAGTTGGTCTGAGCGCGCGTTAAACACTTTTTACAGTGCCATGATGTAGGTAATACCTACAATTGTAGATTTGTAAAGGTTGTTGAGACGTAAGACTTTCCATGATGAAATGTTAATGAATACTGAGCAAAATCTGATCTGCCAAAAAAACCCGTACTGGTAAAAGTACCTCCAATCTGATCATCCTTTACATATATTATATTTTCAAAAACAAAACAGTGCATATTATACATTTTTTTAGTTACATTAATTGTGGCGCCGTATTCTTTTCTTTACATTCAAAAATCTTTTTTGCATTCTATTTGTTTTGTCAGTTTTGTGTTCAATAATTACGGTTTATTTCTGAATGCCTCATCAAAATTTCCTAATTTCACATCAAAACTCATTTCAAATGTCCTTGAAGTTGCCGCTTTAACGAATCCGAAATAGTGATACGCATGGCGAATTATCCAGACAGTCCTATAAACACTCTAATAATACGTTTCCACCAAAGAAAAACTCTTTGATTGCAGGTCTTGGGTTTGAGAGAATTGTCAACTGTTTCCACTGCGTGTTTGATGGAAATTGGTTTTAAACTGTAATTCGTTTGTTTCATTCTTGTTTCTAAATTTTAGACGCCGGCAGCCAGTTAAATTGTCTCGATTTTGACATGCTATGTTTTCATAAGAATTCAATAAGCAAATATAAAAATGCATACAAACTCAACACAAATGCGCTGCGAAAGATGGGTTGGAAATGGTTTTGAGTTATAATAAATATCTGTAAGGGATTTGACAAGTGTTTTGGCTGGTATTTACGCTTAAACACGCTACCTGTAGCAAACCCAAAAGTAAGCTGCATTGGAAACATTATATGACCTGCTGTATGTCCAGCCAAAACATTAAACAATTTTGATTTGCCTTCAAACCGTCTGTCAAACATGTGGCTCGTATTATGATCGCGTTATTGTTTTGGTACTTTTTATTCCTGAGCCTGGCTTCGGCAAGTAATGCAAGTAATTTTGATCTAAGGCGAATTTATTAAGGGGACATATATGTACCTGTAAACGGCCATATTTTCTCTGATTTTAATTAAAATTATTTAATATGAAGAAGTCAATATATTTTTTTCAAAATTGGCATACATACATTCCAATAATATAAACTTTTTTTTTATTTTAATCATTTAAAATGGCGGATGTACACTTAATTCTTCCAGGAAGGTCGCAACGGGGCTTCTCAATCGGCGGGCATTGTAGCATCGGCCTCAGTGACCTGAACACAAAAAACCAAATTTTTTTTATTTATTAATGTCATAATTTCTATATTAACTAAAAAAAAATGGAAAAAAATCGCGGAATAAAATGCTTCAAAAAAAAAAAAAAACAAAAAAAAAAAAAGAAATGAATTTTGGGGCGAATTTTCCTACTATTTTTGCTTCGAAAAAATTATGTTTTCGAAAAATTTTCGAAAATTTGTATTCACATAGAAAGTAATATCATACAACAGATGTATGCAAAATTTCAGGGAGACCGGTCCATAACTTTTCGAGTTATCATGTGCTCCAATGCGAAAAATATAGTTTTGAGAAAAACGCGTCTAAAATTTGAATACAACGTAACTATGGTATAGTATACCTACCTCTCGCAGTGCTCGAACGCAAAGAATAGCGTCGTCACGGTTGATGATCTATAATATAAGAAATGCTTAAATTTACGTTCTAAAAATTTATTGACATATTCTTAAAGGATTGTATTAACATTTTCTGAAAAAGAATTTTTTTTTTTAATTTCACAGGTATCTATCCCCTTAAGGTGATTTATTTATTTATTTTTGATTTTCGCTGTGTACAGTAGCATGTTAGCACAAATTGAAATTACGAAAAGCCGTTCCATTCTCACCATAGTCATGTGTTTCTACCTCCCACTTCATGTCGGCTGTATAACGTAATTCGTCCTTTTCTTTGCCTTTTGTCGTAATTTTTTAGTGTTCAAAATGTTATTGTTAGTCTACCGCCGTTACCTTTAAAGAACTCGCTCGCATAAGAGTAATGGCAATTAAACAACAACTCTTGCTGCAGAAGAGTTCTGTCTACCTGGGCAAAACACCGCGAAAATAGTTTGTTTGCCGTTTAGTGTCGCTAAAACCTTCTTTTGTGCTAGGAATGTTTTTTGATTTTATGTAAATTTACTTAAAAGTTTGTTAGTTCGAGTGTTGTAGACGTTTTTAGAGAACTGCGTTTGTATAATTTGAAAATCCCTTGGTTTTTGAATTAATTAAATAAAATTATCCTAAACAAATGTGGCAGCTGCTCTTGTTTTGTGACTGTGGGTGAGTTGATTTATTATTTACTTACAAAAAAATGTAGCTGCTCGCGACAGGCAAACAGAAGAAAGGCTCAATGACATCAACGACTTCTCTGGCGGGTGGTGTCAGATTCTCAGATTTAGTTTTAGTTAAAAACCAAAGAGTATTTCAAATTATATGGTAGCGGTTTTTTATAATATTTGCTTTCTAGCAGAAGTGCTGTGGCGAAACTAAAAGAAGTCATTTGCGAATAACGGCTTGGAGGTAGAAATAGGATTAGAGCGAAGTCAGGGCAATGTAATGCAAATGCAAGTAGTGAGCAAAAAATAAAAGATGTGTGAAAATTAGAAAAATTAAAAATAAAAAGGGAATTACCGATGCATTCCAACTTTAAAGGCAAAGTCTTTGTGCTCGTAGATGCATCTGCTTGTACTACGATGAAAACGTACAAACTTTTTACAGATTTGTCATTACATAGCGAAAAGACGTAAAAGTGTGTATGAGGTATTACAACACTCGTGAGCCAAGATTGATAGAATAACGGTTTTCGGAAGGCGCCACCTTAGTTGCTTACTTCGCCTTGTGCGTGCACGAATAATATCGGGCACTTTCAAACGAATTTCATTAAAATATTCTGGTAATAGCATTGAAATTCACTCGGAAGTGAATTACAGAAGCTACCCATTTAAGTCATATTTTGGTATGCACTCTCAGTGAACGCACTCGATATAGTGTAATTGTTATTTCATTTTAATAGCGGCCTGTACCACAAACGGAAAAATATGAATAAATATAATTTAAATTTATTGAAGTAAGTACAGTTTTTACCATAATTTTCTTCAGTCTCACTGCGACTTTTAATTTGCTTAACTAGCAGAAAAACCATATTATGTGTGATTTTATTTTAATTTATAATGCGACAAGATTTGTCTTTCAAATCAATTTTCGCATTTTTTGACAAAGAAATCGTATCATCGTCTACCAGCTCGTTGGAAATCGTTTTATCTATTTGTTATTCAATCTACAGAACAAATTACCACAAGATTTAATATTAAAGCAACTATCACCCCATGACGTCACTGTAGCCTGCTGACTGGTCCCAAACAATGCAAGTATATTTGACGCAGAATTGCAAGGTCTACTATCAGCTTTGATTATGACTGAAGACACCAACAAATTGTTATATGCACTGACTGACTGTTTATTTGCCTTTAAAGCCGTCAAAAGGCTTCGCATTGACTAGGATCCTCTATACCATTTACAGTAACTACAATTAGTAATTATATAACTAACATAATAAATAATTATTATAATTAGCCTACCATCAAATGTAAAACTCATGTGGGTCCCCGGCCATACAGGTATCACAGGCAACGACCGAACAGCAAAAAGTATTTTAAAATCATGTCTCCACATGCCACATGATATTCGGACAAAAATAAATCAAAAAAATATTTTCGACAGCTCTGGGATAACGGCAAGAAATTAATTTGTCCAATTATAAACACCAATATAAAGAAGAGAGCTCTCATATGAACAGGGCCATTTTCCCAACAAACACTTCAACCGGGATGCATATTGTTTTATACGCCGATAGTTAGGTCATTGCCTTCTAAATTAAAACATTCATAAGTAATGATAATTATATGATATGATAATATTTATTAATACTAAATAATATTAAAAAATCAGGAAAAAAACTTAGTCAAGAAAACAGGTAATCTACTAATCCAATTAAACACACTCGCCAATTTTTTTTCTAAAAAACCAAGTTAACTTCTTATTTCCGTTGTGGGTACGAGGGTCGTTTGAAAAATCCGTGTAAAGCCAGAGAGATGGCACAACTGGCGTGTTATATTTAGTTAGTAGCACCTCTTAGAAGAATACAAACAAAGTTCGATTGTTTCTTCGTGCTTGGTATTCGTTTGAATCGAGGGAGTCGAGGGATTTTCCTTTTCCATCACGTTAACGCACCAGATACCGCCTCACCAGTTGTGATCGCAAAATTAATGGACATAATGTTCCAACTCGTTTCACATCCACCCAATTCTCCAGACTTGGTTCCCTCGGATCCCTTGGACAAATCCTATTATATGAAGGATTTACAAACTATAATAGAACAGCGATGGACGAAGAGCATAAGTCTTAATTGTTAGTTTTAATTTTTGCATTGTCAATAAAATGTGGCATAATTTCATAATTTTTGTCGAACTTATTTTAGACAAATTATTTTTTATAAACATCTCGAAACTGCTTTTCTGACTCCTGTAAAAGCTCAGCGCCTGAAAGAAAATTGCTTCATTATCATCAAACCGCATTCGTCGCCGCTTTGGTCATCTCGTGCGTTTGCTGGGAGAACACAAAATATCAAAAATCTTAAAAAAGTCTTCAATGTTTTCAATGCTCTGCTGCCATGAGCAAGAATTCTTATTCTCATGGGAATTATCCCCATCGTTTACGGACCCTTTAAAATTGAAGAGAGATTAATCGAAAGAGATACTGTAAATAGATATCGCTATGAATTTTTTACACAGAATTGCAGCTGGACAGAGGGTTGACAGCTGGTGATCAGCTGATCCATTTCCGTCGGAAAATTCTGTGCCTATTAGTGTGGGAATAGGCTTATATAAGTAAATATCACGCATAATGTCCTAGCGAGCGTATTGTTTGAAATACTGAAGCCCACCATCAAACAACTGATTTGACCTTATCAGTATGGCTTTAGACCTGAAAAATCCACAATCGAACAGATATTCACAATACGCCAAGTCTTGGAAAATACCGAAGAAAAGAGAATCGACACACGATGATGGACACTTGTCGATTTTAAAGGAGATGCCTTTATGCCGAATGGGGCTGGTGGTGAACGAGGACAGAACGATGTACCTCCTGCCATCAAACAAACAGTCGTGCACTCGCGTATCGGCACTCACGTCACTGTTGACAATTATGATTTCGAGGTTCTAAAATACTTCGTTTATTTAGGAACCAACTTTAACACGGGTAACAATATCAGCCTTAAAATCCAACGTAACACCTCTCCTGCTTTATACTAAGTACGCAATATAGTAGTAAAGACCTCTCTCGACGAATAAAACTAACACTTTATAAGGCTCTCTTCATGCCCGTCATATCGCATGGCGCAGAAGCTTGGTCGATGGCAACATCCGACGAGGCGTCGCTTGAAGTGTTTGAGAGAAATATTCTGTGCAAGATTTTTGGACTTTTGCACATTAACGATGTCAAGTATCGCAGGCGATAGAGCAATGGCAACATAGACACAGTACAGCCAATAAAGATCCAGCGGCTTCCTTGGCTGGGTAATGTCGTCCGAATGGAAACAAACGCTCCGTTTCTAAAAGTATTCTGTACGGTACTAGCTGGCGGTAGCAGAGGAAGAAAAGATCAGCCGGAGAAGGACTTCACTTGGTGTTTCCAACTGGTGCCGGTGAGCACGAGAAAGAAATGACTGACGCGCTTTGTTAAACTCGGCCAAAATCGCTTAAGTGGTTATCGTGCCAGTCAAGAAGAAGAAGAAACACAATTGCGACAACTAAGATATTATGGTTAAAATAAAATTAATTTTGTATTGAAATCTTTTATTATATTTATGATCGAACTCGTTGAAGCTCAATGTTACCAGAAACATCTTATGGCCGCAAGTCTGTGTAATTTCATGCTATTAAATGTGCTCTAATTTTGGCAGCGGGTAACCGTCAAGGGGTTGGCGGCCGCCGTAGCCGAATGGGTTGGTGCGTGATTACCATTAGGAATTCACAAAGAGAACGTTGGTTCGAATCTCGGTGAAACACAAAAATTAAGAAAAACATTTTTCTAATAGCGGTCGCCCTTCGGCAGGCAATGGCAAACCTCCGAGTGTATTTCTGCCATGAAAAAGCTCCTCATAAAAAATATGTGCCGTTCGGAGTCGGCTTGGAACTGTAGGTCCCTCCATTTGTGGCATAACATCAAGACGCGCACCACAAATAGATGGAGGAGCTTGGCCAAACGCCCAAAAAGGGTGTACGCGCCAATTAACCGTCAAGGGGTAAACGAAAAGCTTCTGATCATTCCCATTGCCTTGGCGTACTTATGTATATAAAAACATTTTTTTAGTTATGACGTTATTTTTGCAAACGGGCGGTATGATACTCTCAACTTACATAATTGCGACAAAATCCAGCCACAGCAATAGACTTAATTAAAGTTACCAACCTAAATTTGGAAGCACTTCCTAGAATAAAAAATTCGAAAAATAATAGCTTGGCGTTATTTGGACGATAATATCCCTGTTAAAATCTTAAGCCCTTCGTCCAAAGTAATGCAATGAAACGCATTGATTTTTGAGAACTGATTTCACATACGCTATAAACCCATTAGGTTATAATTAGATTATAAATATATATTTTTAACCCTTTTGAATGTAAAGCTCACAAATGTAATGATCTTCCACACATAATGATCGATCACACATAATATATATTTTAACTGTTATTTTCCGAATTCTATGATCACTGTTAATACGAGTACGCATTTAATGAGAAATTAAAATTATTTGAAATTCTGAAAGTAATACCTTTTCTCATATATGTTCCTAATATATTCGTATTTAATATAAATTAATATGAAAAGAGTACCCACATCATACTCTTGTAACGCAATACAGGAAAGGAATTTGCGGTTTTAACTTTTAACCCTTGTATGAATGCGCAGCTTGGGCTTATATTTAAAACGAGAAACTAAAATAAAAATGCTAAGGCTTTTTACGGGATCACTTATCCCACACATCACAGTGCTTAGTCGAGAACCCTAGATGCAATATGAAGTGGAGAAAAAAAGGGAGGAAAAATCACTACCAAAAACACCGATGATATTGATTCATTTATTATTTAAAGTCTCGTTTGGCGGAGGATTCTTAGAAAGTTGGTGATATTGATACAGGCAGCCCCTTTTCTTGCTGTTTAACAAAGAGATGCGTCGTTTTTTCTTGATTATTTTCCAAAGTTTGTCATATCATGACAATCAATTCATTAACGGTGGGTCTCAGTTACGTTGAGTTCAATACGGTTTATATAATTTTATGCTGAATATTCAGAAGGTAAATACCCCGGTAGTTGGTAGAGATTGTGCAATCTTTCTTTTTTTAAATTGTGCGTAAACGCTGCACAAATCCAAATTCCAATCGTCCATCCATATTCTCCATAAAAGTTATCATAAAATCATAGATCATAACAGCTCCTTACCGCGATATTTGAATAACTGAGCTCGAATAATGCTTTGCAGCTTGGCTTGACTTCTTCGTTTCTTGCTTGGAGAAAAAAACAATTTAAATTCGCTAAAAAAATTGTAATTAAAAATATAAATGTGAAAGTTTAGATGTTGCTGACATAATCCCGCGAAAACTATTGAACGGATTTACATGAAATTTTGCACACTCGCAAATGACAAATTGCGAACCTGCATTGAAAAATAGGCTGTTTTCTTAAGAGATTACCTGTTAAAAAAGTTAGATTAAATTAAATTAAAAAGTTCAGTCGAATATTACAATACAGCTATCAAATGAAAACATGATTTAAGAGAGCTTAAATTCGGAAATATTTCTGGAGGGGGTTGCCACCTGCTTGAAAAGTTAAGTTCAGTAAAACTAATATTGTAAAATAAATGTAAAACTAAAAAAATAACAATATGGATGTCAAATAACAAAAAGGTTTATGAGATCTTAACTTTGAAAATATTTATGAAGGGGGCTGCCACCTGTTTGAAAAATAATTAGTAATTAAAATAATTCAGTATGGGTGTCAAATGAAAGATATTTAAGAAAGCTTATTTGCGAAAATATTTTTGGAGGTGGCTGCAACTCGTTTGTAAAAGTTGTTAATTTAATTTACGAAATAATTTATAATTGTTTATATTATAAATTAAATTTAAATCAAGTTTAAATTATAAATATAAGGTTGTCAAAAAAGTCTTGCGGTATTTCCGCAAGCTTGTCTTTGCAAGCGCGTAGTTCTAGTTGTATTCGTCGCATTGGTTCACGCTAGAGCTTTTTTTAAAGCTATTTTCACGTGCTAACACGTGTTTGATTAATTGTTGTTTGCTTTTAGTCGTTCGTGAGTTATAGCGTCGCAAACATGGAGAAAAATAAAGAGAAAATACGGCATATTTTACAGTACTACTACGATAAAGGCAAAAATGCATCTCATGCTGCCAATAAAATTTGTGCAGTTTATGGACCCGACACACTTTCCATTTCCACCGCACAACGATGGTTTCAACGTTTTCGTTCTGGTGCAGAGGTGATCGAAGATGCGCCACGGTCCGGAAGGCCTGTCGTCAAAAATTGCGATAAAATCGCTGAATTGATCGTAAGAGACCGGCATAGTAGCAGCCGTAGCATCGGCCAAGAGCTGGGCATGAGTCATCAAACCGTTATAAACCATTTGAAGAAGCTTGGATTCAAAAAGAAGCTCGATGTATGGGTGCCACACGACTTGACGCAAGAAAACATTTTTGCCCGTATGGATGCATGCGAATCGCTTCTGAATCGCAACAAAATGGACCCGTTTTTGAAGCGGATGGTGACTGGCGATGAAAAGTGGGTCACTTACGACAACGTGAAGCGCAAACGGTCGTGGTCGAAAAGCGGTGAAGCTGCCCAGACGGTGGCCAAGCCTGGATTGACGGCCAGGAAGGTTCTTCTGTGTGTTTGGTGGGATTGGCAGGGAATCATCCACTATGAGCTGCTCCCCTATGGCCAAACGCTCAATTCGGACCTGAACTGCCAACAACTGCACCGCTTGAATGCAGCACTCATGCAGAAGAGGCCATCTTTGATCAACATAGGCCGAATTGTCTTCCATCAGGACAACGCCAGGCCACACACATCTTTGGTGACGCGCCAGAAGCTCCGGGAGCTCGGATGGGAGGTTCTTTTGCATCCACCGTATAGTCCGGATCTCGCACCAAGTGATAACCACCTATTTCTGTCCATAGCCAACGAGCTTGGTTGTCGGAAGTTGTCCACAAGAGAGTCCTGTGAAAATTGGCTCTCCGAGTTTTTTGACAATAGGGAAGCGAGCTTCTATAAGAGGGGCATTATGAAGTTGGCATCTCGTTGGGAACTCGTCATCGAACAAAACGGCGCATATTTGACTTAAATCGCATTATTATAACCAATTTTATGAACAATTCAAAATTCAATAAAAATACCGCAAGACTTTTTTGAATAATTGAATCCTCGTCAATTGAAATATGAATGAAAATCTTTATATTGCATATATTTTTGAATGGGGTTGCCACCTGTTAAAAAACTAAGTTCGGTCAAATAAGCATACTAATAAAATAAAAAAGGCATTTTAATAATGTATATAGAGAGCAATTTTTAAGTTGTCATATTCCCTAATAGTCCTTTGAACAATGATACATTACAAAACATATATGCGTGATAAGAAATTTTTTCTATGTTTTTCCTACATACATTGTTTTTCATATTCTAAAAGCGCCAGGCTTTAAAATCATTCAGATTTCACTTACATACATGAGACGTAATTTAAGTTAAAAAACATACACTTTATGTTTTTCGTTTTGGTCCGTTTATCAAAATAATTTGTCTAAAATGAGCCATATCAACTATGATATAAGAAAAATGATCCCGAGAAACAAATTGTTTGGAGGCTAATGAAATTTAATGACACGAGTTTTTACTATTTAAATTTTTGTTGTTAACTTTTAGCCCATCATTTCGCTTCAGCTTCATTAGAAAAAGTTGTTTCGCATTTTTGCGTTCGTTTTGTGTCATGAAATGAGTCCGTTTATAATTTT
Source organism: Anastrepha obliqua (assembly GCF_027943255.1). Classification (NCBI taxonomy): domain Eukaryota; kingdom Metazoa; phylum Arthropoda; class Insecta; order Diptera; family Tephritidae; genus Anastrepha; species Anastrepha obliqua. The sequence continues at coordinate 80,539,168 of NC_072895.1, read as the reverse complement.
TTTTAATTTTAATATGTCAGGAAGAGGAAAATCGAATAGATAGATATGTAGTTAAAAGTGAAGGTTTTGGGTGAATGCCCATAACGTTTTTTTATTTTATAATTGGCGCTTAAGCCCTTTTTGAGTGTTTGGCCGAGCCTTTCCGTTTATTTTATGCCCTTCCACGAACGGAGGGACCTACAGGTTTAAGCCGTATCCAAACGGCAGATATTTTTTATGAGAAGCTTTTTCATGGAAGAATTATACTCGGAGGTTTGCCATTGCCTGCCTAGGGGCGACCGCTATTAGAAAAAGCTTTTTCTTCATTTTGATGTTTCACGAAGATTCTCCGAATTCCGAATGGTAGTCACACACCAACTCATTCGGCTACGGCGGCTGCCGCGTTAGCATTATTAAATTTAATTCTCAACTTGCAGTAACCGATCCTTAAGAAATTTAAACATCTTTTAATTGAATGCATTTCATAGAAAAAAAAAAACGGATTGCAGAACACAATTTCCTTTATTTGCGCAGAGAAACAAGGAATCACATAATTATCATTTTTCATATTTAACATATGTAGTTATGTATTTTGAACTCTTTGGAAGGGAGAAAATGAGCTGATCCCACGTACTAATTAAAACAAACCTACCGCTGAAAAATAGAGTCCAAAAACAATCTTTCAATGAGGCTGGACTGAACTTAAAAAATCTTTGCTTCCATGTGGCCAACTATTTATAGCTTACCCTGGACTTAGTGCTCCGAATATATTCTTCATCTAAGCCCCAAATGGAAAGGCCGAATTTATCCGCTGATTTGAGATAAAAAATTAATAAAAATAGTTTTGTTTAATATATGTATGTATTTCCAATTGGTTATTTTCACTTTGTTCATTGAGGCGTAGCAACGCATGCCTAGTAAATAAATAAATAAATAAAAAAGCCACACAAGATTACTTAACAAGATTTTATAGGGTTAAGAAATGTAAATAATATGGGTATGCTTTCGACGTATTTGAGTGCATTTCAATTTTTTTATGCAAACAATTATAAACAATCATATCGATTTCAAAATAGTTTTGGTCACGTGTTAGCACAATCTCGAAATCGCGGCGTACAACCGCACGCTAAACTTAATTAAGTGTTTTAATTTGGGTTCCCGCAATTTCTTGTGAAATATCTATTTACCATATCCGGAGTGGGAGCAGCTATCCAATTCACAAGTGTCAAATATGATTGACATACGACGCCATTTGAAAAATTAAAATCTTCCAATAGGGTCATTAATTTTGCGCCACCTTGTACTTATAGATTATTTCACACTCTGGGTATAAAATAATTTTTACGTTATTTACTATACTTACCAACAGCAACCTCTTTTATTGCTTAGATTTTTTTACACTGCGTACAAATTGTGATAAAAAAGATTTTATCTCCCTACTGTACATAAATTTGTACTCATGTTTATTCGGAATGTTTATAGGAATGTTTTCCTACGTGATAATTTATAACTAACTAACTTTTCTGTTCACATACATAAGTACACTATAATTTTTGACAAATTTTCCAAAGTATTACATTTTGTAATTTTTAATGCCGTAAAACTTAATAGAAAGACGAAAGTGAGAGCGCAAACTGTAATTTTTTGAGTGGAAGTTGCAAGGTTCCCCTGGATAAATTTTTGCCTGCAACAATTTGCCAGTAGGAAGACAGCTTTTTCAACGCAAAATCAATCATACCATCGGAGGATTTAGAATTTTCGCAAATGGCGTCGTATGCCAATCATATATGACACTTTTGAATTGGATAGCTGTGTATCTAAATAGACAAGCAATGGAGCGCATACAAGTTAAAATGAAGGTTTTTGTCACTCAAAATCAGTTTTTTTAATTTAATAAAGCAGTTAAAAAAGAAAAACAGGTTTGAAAAATTTCTGCTGAAAAACTTTATATAAAAATAAGTGAACGTATGAAAAATGTGTAGCTGTATTACTCAGAAGCTAAAATTCACAATTTTCAATGAAAACCAAAAAGTTTGCAAATTGCACACTTTTTTGAATAATTTTTTTTTTGTTTGCGATTGCTGCGGATTCGCAGAAATTTAGTTACTGGCCAATTCTTTCTGGAAAAGTACGTCAACATAGCTTATATGTACGAGTATGTGGATGTGGATAAGGCCGGTGGTTAGGACAAATAGAGTGTGTGCAAGCAAGTTAAATCGCTGTTACTACGCACTCGCACATTGCACTATCCAACAACATTTTTGCAATAAAGTATCGCTGTTTTACAACGGAATTGGATTTGATAGTGAACCTCATGTTGACAATTCTTGTCGCTTAAAACACAAATTATAAAAAATAGATTGTTCATGTTGTTAAGAAGAAGTAGTAATTCAAACAATTTTTAACCATACATCCAGAAGTGATTACGAGCTCTTCTTTTATCCTGTACAAAAGTTTGTAATGTTTTCTCTTTGTAGTACCTCAAAATTTTGTATGCAAAATTGTGACTGTTGAAACTCTGTATTGTAAAATTCTACTTGATAAAATCCTTTATTGCGAAATGAAGTATTCCAAATTTGTGTGAACGGAGACCGTGCACTTCTCAGTGTCTGTACGATTTTCAGAATTTATAATACTAGACATATAACAGAGGGTTATATCAAACCAATATTATTAAAATGACTAATCTAAATTTAAGAAAACGTTAAAATCGCTTAAAATATATTTGTATGTTGGATTCTTTTGTATCTTATATCTATTTACTTTACCGTTAGAGATATGTACATATCGACATTCAAACATAGTCATCTCGTATCTGCCCCGAATGTCATTTGTTAGTACCGCGTAATTTCAATATAAAGCATGTGAAGGTGGTTTGACTTATAGAAATGTTTTAATTCAATAGCCAAAACATTAACTCTAAATTATTTTGTCTTCACAAAATTTTCGAAATACAGACCATCATGACACAAAGGAATTTAGACTTTTTAGAATTTATTTCATATCCCATTCCAGCCCAGAATTTGTATCCAAAATATTATTGTAATACAGAATTTAGAATCACGTATTAATAAACCTTAATTACAGCTTTTATATTGAAAAAGAAAGCGAATATTAATAACCGTGAATTTTAAATCATTTCATTAAGGAGCGATTTCATGACAAGTGATCCAAGTCTTCAATTTGAAATTCAATTGAAAATTGGTTTATTTGTGGGTTTGAGTATAAAAAAACCGATTTGTTTTTTTGACCGATTCTTGTTTATTATACTTTCAAAGAACTCTGTGCAAAATTTCATGACAAAATTCGTTAAGTTGACGAAGTTATGCGTGATCAATGAAGTCGGCGCGCTCCATAGCAATAGCCGAGCCTTAATGCAACGAAAGATGCTCGAATTTTACGTCGCGGTCAGCAAATGGTACAAAATCAATTTTTTGAAGAGGAAGAGGGAGTACTATATGGTCCTGGAATAGCTGATTAAAACGAAAACGCAGTGAGTCTTAAATATATACCTTTTTTTTACATAAATATTTGAATGCGTTTTTCTCAAAACAGCATTTTTCTATACGGCCGCCATGATATCTCGAGAGCTATTCGGTCGATTCCTGTCAAATTTGACACGAATCTCGAAATAATATCTGTCTCTATCATAAATTACGGAAAATAAGATACATGCATGACTTTTTTTTTATAAATAAAAATCCGAGGAAAAAATGTGCGAAAAAACAAACTTTGTCTTTCAACCATCGCAGTTATATTAATTTTCGAAAAAAAAAAATTTCAGTAGCTCATCTGAAACTATATTCATACATAAGTAGTAAAATGCCATTTGAATTTTTCTTTTCAGACAACCTGAAGCTGAGTTATAGGGGCCGCCAGCGACCAGGAATTTTCATAGAAATTTCACCTCGAACGTTGTCAAAACCACAATTTTCCAGAAAATCGACCAAAAATTGAAGTTGATTTTATATAATGCATAATAAATATGGCTGTAAATTTTCCAAAAGATTCAACTGATAGTTTTCCCAATAAAAATTCGTAAAAAACCGTATTTTTTGTCGTTTGAAATGGGAATCCTCCCATAAGTGAGCGCCCATCACCCCAATCTTCGAAACTGGTAGTAAGAATGAAGTAACAAATTACACAGGCCGACAAAATTTAACCAACATTCAGACCCAGAAACCAGACTATATATTTCCGAAGGTTTATGATGCGCTGAATCCAAATCTGGCCTCAGAATTGCCCATATTTGAGGTTATGTAGCCTTGCAGATGTTTTCTTTCACCAAAATTAAAGGATGGCATCTTTAAATACAATCCTTCTTTTTTCAAATGGCGTTTTGTTTGCTCAAATATCATTTTTTTCGCAGAGATATCGCATTTTGATATTTTCATGGGCAAAAATGGTGTTTTTTGCACTTTTAGGTTAGGATATCTCGAAAACCAGAGCTGATAAAGCAATTCTGAGACCAGATTTGGATTCAGCGCATCATAAACCTTCGGAAATATATAGTCTGGTTTCTGGGTCTGAATGTTGGTTAAATTTTGTCGGCCTAGTTCCATTAAACACGAAAGATACGATTATCGTAAAAACTCAAACTAATAAATTAATTTTAGTTATCAATCCGAATTTTGCATGGACAGAGAAGCAGATATTAGTTTAAATTATTTCGGATACTTTTCCTTGTAGACTAGTGTTATAGGCCTATATCTAAATTATCGACTTATTTCAAACTTTTTGAGAAAGTGGTAAAGGACAAGCTAGCATTTGTTATCAAAGGATTAATTGATTCTAGTCAGCATGGGTTTGTTAGTGAACGATCTACAGTTAAAAATTTAGCTGTCTTTTCTCAGTTCTGTGTCTCTGAGTTCAAGAGTAAATCTCAAGTTGACACCATATACACGAATTTTTCGAAAACATTTGACACGGTTTCGCACAACATCCTCCACTGAAAACTTGAAAATCTAGGCTTCCACTCCGCTTTCTGTTATTTCTGAAATCAGACCTCAAATAGAAACTCATGTATTCAAATTGGGAATACTAAATCCCATACATTTGTGTCAACTGCTGGAGTAGCACAAGGAAGCATTCTTGGTCCTGTCTTGTTTATACTTTTCATTAATGACGTTGGTTGGTGTTTCAAGCATTCGAAATATTTACTCTATGCAGATGATTTGAAACTTGTTCGAAGAATCTCCTCTTCAGCGTATACATTGTTATTGCAGGAAGATTTGAATGCTTTGAATGACTGGGTTCTGCAAAACAAACCATGTGTTAATACTAGTAAGTGTTATACGATATAATATCTGGTACCATTGACTGTTCAGATCATCTACTCGGCCAAATAGTTCAATGTTCCTAATAGAGTAATTCGCTCTCATAATCCATTTTATGTTGAAGTTCTCAGATCTAATTACTTTAATTTCGCCCCTCTTACAAGAGAACTTGAAGAGTTTAATCGGCCTCGTAGAATTCTTGATGTTGATTTTGCGATGCCAAGGCCTCTATTTAAGTCATTTATTGTGCCTTATTATTTGTCAAATAAACTATCTATTTAATTTTAGTTCTTAAGTTTTTGTTATTTTAAGCATTGATTTAAGTAAAGGAATAAAGAAAAAAGTAGTATATGCACTTTTTTTACTTTTAGTTACGAGATGTCTGAGTCTTGACAATTTTGGTGTAGAGGTTCTTAAAGTGAAATATCTCCGTTTCTCCTTCTAAAATATCAAAGAATTTTTTATGTTTAACAATTTGGGGGAAAAGTTTTTTATTGCCATTTGTGAAAAATACCTCATACATTTTTTTTCTTATTTTTTCATTTAAAATTTTTATAGTTATGTGTAGGAAGGAAGGTACTATATAAACGGGTTGACTTTTATATTTTACGCTCGCTGATGAAAACCCAGTAAACCAATAATGAAAATGGCTTTACTGGCGAACAACCTTTGCTAGATTACGCTCGTCTTGGAACACCCATACAGTTTTGCTGTTTTGTTTCCGGTTCATATGCATAGATCCCAGATTCGTCACCTGTTACGGTATTAAACGAGAATAGATCTTCTTGACGACCAAATGTTCTTGAAATAGTGAATGTAGGCTGGCCCCTCTACATGACCATCTTGCGTTATCAATTGCCACACTGCGCACCGATTATTCCTGGCACAAAAAGATTTTTTGGACGGTCTTCACGAAATTCCTTTTGCACGGATCGACGGCCACGTTGGAACTTGTTGCACCAGCGTTTCATAGTGGCTAAGTGTGGTGCTTCAACGGCAACAGTCGGAAATCGTAATAAATTATCGCACGAAAATGTTCACGAGTTAATTCCATTTTTTGGGCGCATGCATTTTTCAACTCACTGAAAAAAGAACAAATAAAGCTCGTAAGTGAAAACGTTATACTCGTATGTGAAAAATACCAAACGCTACATTACACGTGGTGTTGCAAAGGCGTAAAATATAAAAGGCAGCCTGGTAATTCTTATGCAGATATACGAGGGCAGTTCAATATGTCCCGTGTTTGATGACAGAGGGCGTTCCTGATGGAAGTTGGTATTAGCATCATGGGCAAAACAAATTTCAAGCTGATTGATAGATTAGTCTGGATTTAGCAGCTATTCAAATAAGACGTGTTTCGTGATTTTCGCTAAGGTGAAAAAAGAGCAGTATCATTCGATAATTCGTATTTTTTTTGAATGGGGAAAAAATTCGGGGAGATAAAAGTAAAGTTAGATATTGGTTCAACGAATTTAAACGTGGGCGAACATCTGTTTTTGATAAGCGACCAGGACGCCCGGCAGATGTGATTACCGAGGAAATCATTCAAAAGTCCGCGACATGATTCTCGCTGAACAACGAACGAAAGTGCGCGAAGTAACGGAGGCCATAGGTGTGTTGACCGAACGGCAATTAATATTTGACATGAAAAGTTGGCGATGAACGAATTGTCGGCCCGATGGCTGTCGCGATTGCTCACAAGCAACAACAAGCGGATGCGGCTGTTAACCTCGAAGCAGTGTTTGGAGCAATTTACCGTTGGTACCGTTGATGAAACTAGGCAACAACAATGGATTTCTTCCGGTGAATCTGCTCCAAAGAAGACGAAGACAGTGCCATCGGCCGGAAAGGTCATGGCGACGATTTTTTGGGATGCGAACGGCGTCATCCGCATGGATGTTTTAGAAAACGGAAGAACGATCACTGGACATTACTACAGTGAATTATTGGACCGCTTTCACAAAAAATTGAAGGATCTCGCACCAGCACATTCGTCCGGAGTTGTAGCCGCCAAACTGCATGAATTACGTTATGAATTGCTGCCGTATACACCCGATCTCGCTCTCTGTGACTTTTTCTTGTTCCCTAATATGAAGAAAAGACTCGCGGGGGAAAAATGTAATTCAAATGAGGAGCCCTTGCCGAGACAGAGGCGTATTTTGAAAGGCTCGATAAATACTATTTTTTGGAGGAGTTAAAAAATGGCCGGAGCGCTGGGAGAAAGCTATCTTTCTAAAAAGGTATTATGATGAAAAACAAAAAAAAATGTTTTTGAAAAAATTGTGTATTCATTTCTAAGACGGGTACTCTTTGAATCCCCCTCATAAGTATTTACTTTTTCTAACTCTCAGACAGAGATCTTTGTTATTTAGAGAGAAACTCAACATCGCATTGTGGAAAACCTTATGAACAAGAAAATGTATTATATCTCAATGGACAGTGCCATGGCTTGAAGTGAAATCTATACTACCGATATTCAAATGCAAGTTTAGTACACTCGCCGTAGCCAAGCTCGAGTTCGAAAGCTACTGTACGCATAAAACATCAAATGACAGAAAAAAAATGTTCCTAATAACATGCAATGGTAAACCTCTGAATGCATTTCTGGCATGAAAAAAGCTTGGAAGCATTTACGCACCAAGTAAAAATATACAAGAACGAGTGTAATATACTTTCTGTCACTGCATACAATTTTCAATATGTAAAACCAAATACACGTTTAAGTTTCAAAATGCTAATTAATTTACTTGTAATAGAAGTGTTTGAATGCTGAGCTACATACATACATTTCTACCTAAATGAAAATATACATACCTACGTTTGTATTTAGTATAGAAAAAATATATTGTATATTGGTTTTCGAAGAAATTTAAGGTGCAAGTGCCCGAAAAAAAACTGGTTTCAAAGCTCAAAATATGATGAACAAAAAATCTCGACAAAATCATAATAATTGCGCTAAATGATTACATTGATTTTAAATGTTTACCCGTCACATGTCGAGAAACAAAAGTTCAACAAAAATTGGGTGGGGTGTGCATTTGCGCATTAGCGCAACCAATTTATTGCAATTAAAAATTTCCTCGCTCTGAGGATTCTACTCTTCATGGGGGCAGGGCATAGAGGAGTTCGTGTTAATTATCATTATTTATTATTATTTTGTTTTGTTTTGTTTTTTTTTTCCGAATTGGTTAGAGTCAAGGCTAATAGAAGAGCAGGCTGCGACAACCGGTGACGTTACTGAACAAACATCGCCAAACTTACAGTAGGCGAACTTCAACACTTTCATAAACAGAAAAAGCTATGTTAAAGTTTTTTTATATTAACGTTCTCGCTCTACATTGAAAATACTTTCGAGGTTTGATAAACAGATGTTTGGTTTTTTCCGATTACATGAATATAAAGCTCGCCTAAACAGTCCGACTGTCGCAGATCTTCTTGCCATTAAGCAGAAGGGACTGTAGGCAGCTAGTTGGACTGACGACGAAACACTTTCTGTGGGCGGAGTACATGGAAAAGGTAGGCATTCAGACAGTGCACTTTGTCTAGGGTGAAGTACATCACACTTAATGTTGACTGAGTACTGCACTTACTAGTTGTCCGGAATAAAGCTGTGGAAATATCTTTTATGTGTATTTGACTTTTTGTTCGTTTATTTAATTATTTATCTCGAAGAAGTCAATAAGCTACAAAGGTTCTTACTGACTAAAACAAAACAAATGACTAATGACTAAAATAAAATTGAGTTCAATAATTTAGAAAACGCATCTTGCGCAAAGAAAAATCAAGCAAAATAGAGTTCGAAATCTCGTTGAGTTCTCGAAGTGAACTCACTAATGGGAAATTTCTTGTGTAATTTGTGTTGAGGGTCTAGAGATAAAAAAGAAAATTAAAACGAAGTGTTCTCGCAGGAATACGAAATTGAAATTGAATAGCTAGCAGTAATACGAAGCTATCGATTACACTACGAGTACTTATCAAGCCATCTACACAAGACAAGGAAAGGATATATATATATTAGGGTGGTCCAAAAATGCATGGGAAAAAATTTATATTAAAATTTTTATGCTGCCGCCCCCCATAATGGTAAAGAATGAAAAATAAAAAGACCCGTATTTTTTTTTTTTTTAATCAGACCATATTTAATGGTGCCGCCGGGGCTTTGAAATATCCCATGTATTTTGCATGGGAAAAAAATACTTTTTCGTAGATTTCATGTAAAAACCTGGAAAATGAATATATTTTAACCGGATAACTCAGTTTCTCTTCATAATTGGTCAGGGAATAACAACCAATTATGAAATAATTTTTTTTGTATTAACTATTTTTTATAGAACCCCAAAACGATTTTTTCCCCCAAATTGGGGGACATCAGAATTCGTTTTAGAGGTATGGTTCCTTCGGCAAAGTTTCTTATTTTGATCCCTAGAATATGATTTTCATAGAGCAATGGGCGATTTTTAAATCGATTAAATAATTGGCGCGTACACCCTTTCCGGGTGTTTGGCTGAGCTCCTCCTCTTATTTGTGGCGTGCGTCTTGATGTTGTTCTTGAGTTTTGCCATTGCCTACTGAGGGGCGACCGCTATTAGAAAAAACTTTTTCTTGATTTTGGTGTTTTACCGAGATTCGGACCTACGTTCTCTCTGTGAATTCCGAATGGTAGTCACTCACCAACCCATTCGGCTACGGCGGCCGCCTTCTTCTTCTACCAAGAACTAATTAAGAACATGAAATCAAGCCTAGTATTTCTCCACGTGGAGAGAATCTGCTTCTGCCTCAGAGGTATCGTATAGAATACCTTCAGGGCTAGTACATATTTATCCAATCGCAGTGATTACTGAAAGCTGTAAACCATACGGATATGAGTAAGTGTATTTCTGTTCCATGTTAGTTTTTTTTTGTTTTTATCGACAACGAAAATGTCATATGTGTTGCACACTATTAGGGCATTCCCTTAAACGCGGAAAGTAGAAACATCAAAAATATCGAAACCACGGGATTCAGCAAATTAGTAGCTTTGTCAAATTTAAGCACCGTAGAGATAAATAAAATTTAAATTAAATTAACTTACACAAATTTTTTGAACGAATTGCACTCAGCGATTTAGCCACGGCTGACATATTTGGCATAAGAGATAGTTTCTACTCCGTAGGTAAGCGCATTTTTTTACTTAATCGCAGGAAGAAATCAATATGAAAAATAAAATGAAATTATTCATAACGAACAATATTTTTCAGTAATTGAAAGTTACTTACAGTACATCACCTACATTCCACTTAAACCAGTTCCGTGATCAAATACATTTATATCTAACTTTTTACTTAACTTGGCTGCAAAAGAGAATTATACCTACACTGCTATTATCATTTTTCAGTGATCAAATTCTTGACTTCCCTTGACATTATGAAGAATTATGAGGGCAACACTAAAATTTACGGGAAGTTCCAGGTTACATTCATACAAATTTCAAAAGCCCTTCTTCAAAGTTAGTAAAGTTTTGTGGTGTTCGAGGTCTTTTTAAATTAGGTATCGAGGTATATTCAATTATATAATAAATCATTCTTTTTGTTATCACTTGGCAGGAATGCGACTGTTTACAGCTGTAGCCGTCGTGACACCGGAGAAGCACACGACTTTTATTGAAGTATCTTTAGAACAGGTATAATTGACTGTGTGAAAACATAAGGATTCTAAACAAGATCCAGTGTTTATCCTGTGCCTTATTGATTATAATTGCAAAATCTAGACAAAGGAAAGCTAGAGTCTTTTGGAAGCTTCTCAATATGAATGATTCGAAACCTAACCAAGTTTTCTCTTACCCCTCTAATCTACCTAAGCGCCACCTATCGGTCCTTTTTTTGCAAACTTAATATACATGACGCTGATTTATATTCTGGATTATAAATACGATTTTTCTAAATAAATCGATGGCAGCGCCAGCTAACGTTTCAGAATAATCTTATGAATCTTCCAAGTATATAAATAACATTTTTCCAGTTAAGGATGGGCGCATCAGTTGTATGCCAACTTTAAACGGCATCGACATTTTTTTTCATATCAAAGAACTTGAAGGTTTGGTATTTTTTGCTAAGGGCAGTAATTTCTAAAAAGCACTTGCTTTTATCATTTTCATGCTTAAAAGCCATCCAAGTAGCTCATATAATACACGCACTTGACAAAGAACTGGCTATTACGGGAATGGGCACTCGTTCGCACTTCTTCAAGGATAGTCCAAAAATATACTTGTAGTTGAGGCTAAACTCTGATGCAAGGTGGAATGTGCTTATGTTTGTGCCGGGTCACCGTGGCGTTCGAGGCAATGAACTGGTTGTAGAATCAGTGAAATTTCGGAGTGTATACTTCGATCGGAATCAATTTTATGGTCAAGTATAGCGGGAATAGGCGAGCAATACAAACGCCTGTAAAACAACCAAATGTTTCACGAAAAGGTCTGGCAGTGTGGTAGCAAACTTCCTTCTCAGACAGAAGAAGAGTGGGCTACGGGCCGTACAGGAATAATGATGGCGCATAATCATGAGGACGACATTTGGTCTCCATAGGTATCATCGGCAATCCACTGCGTACATCTTGTTTTGAAGCTGAAAATTCTATACAGAATTTTCTCTGCCGCTGTTTGGCTATCGCCAGACTTTGAAGATAATTTTTTGGATCGGATGTATTGAGAGAAGCTACATTCTGTTCCTCTCGACAACCTGCTAAGATTCTTAAAAAATCTGTGAAGTTTGCAGAGGTGGAATGAATCCTCACAACTCCTGTCTCCGCCTATTTGTTAAATCCTCAATTCAATGCTAGTTAGTTGTATGTTACCGGAATGACACGGATTTATAAGTATATCCAGCCAAGGATTTTGCTCCAGCACTGTTCCCATACATGTATGGGGTATGTTTATGCTGCCATAACGACACCGACATCCATTAAATCTTTCTAGACCATAAGTGCTATGGGAAATGTTGCCTGAGTGCTTGGGAAATTTCCGGTCATCCACAATTTCATTCGAAGGCAAAAAATGAACCAATGAAAACAGCAACACGTACCAGCGTGGCATGGTCGGCTACGACATAACATACAGTGCGTTAAATAACCATAATTCAGGGACTTGTTGACAAATTTTGACAATTTAACTTTCTCTGATTTATTTTTATAGTCATATTCTTTGTATAAAATGTTGATGTTTCTACAAAAACTATAGAAATCCAAGTGAGAAACTTTGTGGATATTAAACAAATTTCAACGAAATTTTATATATTTTTGCAGTGGCATTGTGCATTTTCCCGTATTTCACGTATGCTCGATATGCTCAACATCAAAAGGATTTTCGAAAATTTACGCGATTTTGGATCCATTTCAAAGTCACTTGTACTTTATTGTACTAAAACTCATTGGTTTATAACCCTGGCCTATAATTTTTAGAAAAATTTCCATTGAAAAGATCAAAATTAAAAAAAATATTCAACAAAATTTCATAAACATAAAAAAAAAAATCAAAAATCAACGCGAATTTGGAGCCTCTTCAAACTTGTTTTTTATTATACTAAAATTCAATGGTCTACATATAACCCTGGCCTTGAAAAATTAAAAAAATAAAAATGTAGTTATAATAATTAATAATAAGTTCTTGCTCTATAGTTATTAACTCTTTCCGTCACGCTCTTTACTGCGACATAAAAAATTTATTTTTTGTTGTTAATTGGTGAATATGGAATACAAGTAACACACGAATGCAAAAAAAAAAATATTTATCGTTAGGTTTTTGAGAAACGAGGTGGTCACCACCAGTAACCACCATGACTGAAGGGTACAAAAATTTATTAAAACTAATGCACTCAATTACTTCACTTTTTTATTTATTTTTAGAAAAAAGACAATACAAAATTTGGTAATAAATTTACAAACAATTATTTCTTGTGAAAATCTGAAAAATATGTCTTTCCTTTTCGGAGGCAAAGAGGAACGTGGCATGTTCTGCATTGCCATACTGTGCGGACAGGGACGCTTTTGGTACTGCAAAAGGCGCATCTTCTAGGTATGCCTCTAAGCGGTTGGTGTCGATCACCAAATGCCTTCGGCAACATGCTAAACGTTTCCGCAGCCGAAATTTCATTCCGCAAACAAAATTTGATGGCACTTCTCTGCTCAATCAAATCAGACATTGTAAAAATCGAAAAATGCACTCTTGGTCGTTTGGTAAACACAACCGTAAATATATTACTGCTAAAATAATTATAGTGAAATTTTAATCCCGCGAACTTTGACAAATAAATTCACCTTACTTTTTGCCCACAGTAGTAATAATAAATAATAAGTCCTTGCTCTATAGTTATTAATGCACTGTATATGTAGCTGTATAACACATTGCATGCATACTGATTTTCAACAATAAATCAAGCACTAGTTTGAAATTCGCCCTACTCTTAATTATAACAGCCAGTTTCTAACATATAAGAACAACCTTAATGTGCATGCGCGTTATTGTGTAACTAACATTGTAGTTATGTATATCAGAGTGATTCTTTGCATCTTTTATCAGATGATGTTTATTGAGTTGTATGATACCTAATCGCCTGTGTCTTTATCATTCAAGCTCTTTAGTATATTCAGTGTATAAACATAAGTTCATAATACATGCAAACTCATTAGCGATTACTTTAGGCTTACTTAGCACAACATACAGGTACTAAATAAATTTCGCTGGCTGCATGCATCGTCACACTCGGCTTTTCTTTCCACACGCTCAGCATTTGTTGTATTCGGCTGCGCCAACAGCTGCCACAGCTTTGATGGCTGCGTCGAACGCTTCGAAATTCGCAACTTACGCTGCTTCTCACTAATTTTTCGTTTTCGGACGTATTTCGCATTCGACATAGCCGCGTTTGCGTTGCTCACGAGTATTGGCAGTGGAAGAGCGAACAATTTAACACAGACCGTTAGCCGTCAATCAATCGTCGGTTTGGCGCAAATTGAAAAAGTTAGTAGATTTGAGCCGTAAAATATAAAAGTTTGCCAACTGCTGCGACAGTACGTTTGATAATTTCGTAGCGTGCGGTACTTTAGCTTGAAAGCGAAGTGGTGATTAGTGAGAAGTTATAGCACAGAAAAAAATACGCGTGAATGCGAATAACAGTGTAATATTTATTGGTCTATTTGGCAGTTTGCAGAAGGTAAAGCTATGTTGAAGAATGGATTGTTCGAAGTATTCTAGATTGAAATGTAGTGCAAGTAAACAAAGAAGCAATGCTTGAGTGAACCGATGTTGGAGGCTAAAAAATGTTTGCAAATTGCAAAATCACCCTTTTAATGCATTTAAGTGCTTCTTTTTGTGAATATGCGTGATTGAAGTCGAAAAAGACATTTTTACTTGATTGCAACTAGCGAGAATGTGTTGTTAAGTGCGCTTTGGTTGTGAATGGTAAAGTAACTGCTTTTGTTATTTATTTTATTTTCTTAAGAGGAGTTTTGTTGAGAAATGAGATGATAAATAATAATAATGATCCTTAGAATAACTAACTCCATGCAATGCAATAACTCCTTTCTTTTAAATATTGATGTATAAGTGACACAGAAAAGTCTTGTGTTCAAAGTCAGTGGTTAATTATGGTATAAAAGAAAAGCCGAGTTAAACAAAACATAAAAAATACAATGAAAACTAAACTAAAATAATAGTAATGAAAATATAAATAATTTTGATCAATGTGTGCTAGTAAAATATTTTCCCAACATTACCTCTTTAGTACCTGCAAAAATTGACCTCCAAAATGTGTTCCTTTATCGGTGCTAAGCTATTTGTTTAAGGTGGATTTTTCTTCCAAGCCGTGTTTTAACATTGGGACAAAGATGCAGGAAGTCAGCTTGAATACGGCAACATTTCGTGGCTCTGTTCATAAAATTTATTATTATTATTATTTATAAAGGATATATACAATATAACATATTGTCTTCCTAGTCAAATGGGACAGTGTCTTTTTATTGCTGTAGTACCGTTCGCGATTGAACTTCTTTTGGGTAAAAAGGCTATGAGAATATTTTGTCTCGAATTTCAGATGGTTGGGCCTATTACCTTACGAGCCTAAAGTGCACTACTACAATTCCAAATGAACTTCTTGGTGCGTGATTGTGATGAACAGCCTGTTTTCTTAGGCAACTGTGACGATGTCTTCATAAGTATCATACATCATTGCTGTACTATTTTTTAATGATGGTTTTTTGCGAGCAAAAAGACTACGATTATTTCGTTTCGAAAGTTTCGGCAGGTTGTGCCTTCGGCGCATATCCGCTAAGGAAAAATCTAATATTTTCACTTTGCTTGGCCTTTGTGGGATTTCAATATAACTGAAGTGCTAGCAAAAAAAGATGTTTGTTGCTCGGATGGATTTTGGCGGTGAAAATGAAACAAACATTCAAATTTTTGTGCAACAAACATCATATACAGTTACAGTCAAAAGAAAGTGCACACCATATGTTGACAAGTTTTGACTATTTATATATTTATTTACTTTCTTATTTCAATTAATTAATTATATTATTTTATAAAAACACGATTCATACTACAGAAAAATTTGACACCTTTTATTCAGAATTTCTGAAAATTTCAGTTTTAAAGATCACTGAATTTTGATAATAAAGTGAAAGTTTCAAGTAAATCAAAAATCAAACTGATTTTTTTGGTCCCGCTCTTGTGCATTTTCTCCATTTAGCGTTTACTCCACATTTTTATATGGAAGAAAGCACCCAACATCGTTAGCAGAAAAAATTGTCAAACATCAACGCAATTTTTGAAACTTGCACTTTATTATGCCAAAATTCAATTATCTATGAAACTGCACCGAAGTTTTTCTAAAAATTCTTAGTAAAAAGTTCAAAATTTTACTTTATCTAGCTTTTGTTGTGGTATGAACTATATTTTTATAAGAAAATAATTGAATTTATAAAATAAATAAAAAAGGGCCGTTCTACCAAACAAAAGTAGCGATCTTTGTATCGTGGCCGCTGTAACCGAATGGGTTGGTGCATGACTACCATGCCAATGAAAAGCTCCTCATAAAAATATATGCCGTTCAGAATTGGCTTGAAACTGTAGGTCCCTCCATTTGTGAAACCACATCAAGACGCACGCCACAAATAGGAGGAGGAGCTCGGCCAGACATCCAAAAAGGGTGTACGCGCCAATTATATATATATATATATATATATATATAAATCTATTACATTTCAATACTTCCGCTAAAGCATTGCGGATATACATATACATATTTAGATTTACGTGAGCTGATCCGATTTCAAATGTCTAAAAAATCGAGTTTTTTATAAACAAAGTTAGTTTTTAAAAAATACGTTTTCGAAAATATTTCTTCAAGTAATAGAATTAAAGCTTAGCAGATCTGCAATTAAAATAATAAGATTTATATGCTATTTTGAGTTTTTGTCGTTCTGGCAATAAAGAGAAAATAAAAAAAATTTTCAACGCTCTGAAAATTAACCAATTAAAAAACTTTGTAAATTTCGAAAGCAAATTTGTTGAAAAATAAAGCCAAAGCAATTTAAAAAAATATCCTCTTGTGTTTTAGTTTTGATTATAAAAAATTTATGGTTAATTTAAAAGGGTGAAATAAAAAAAAAATTCGAAAATTTATTTATGTTTATTTGTCACAATGGTACTTAACGTATTAGGCACTTAAATATCTGACACACTTTATTTATATACTTTGAGTTTAGAAAGTCTTGAATAACTCTATCTTTACCGAGTTTTTTGCCAATATCATTATTGTGGCAGAAGTCTTCGGCTGCACAAAAATAAATTTTATAATTCCGATGGAAGTATAACAATACCAACTTTTTTTTATATGGAGAGTGATGTCATCTTCTGCCCATACGCATATAAATATTTTTTAAGCAAACAGTAGTTTGCCGCTTAACATCAGTTGATAGACCGCAGGTCTTCTGTAGTTTTTATGTCTTATTCTATGGCATTATTGGCTATATTGCTCCCCTATTTTCGTAATTCTATTCGAAATTTTTGGGTTAATATATTTTGAGTAGTACCGGCGTTAACTTTAATAATAATAATAATTGACACTTACTTGTTTCCATCATTTGGTGTTTCGTCCCCGAGGTACTACCGCATGGTATTCACGCACCAACACATTAAGCTATAGCGGTCGCCTTCACACTATTTTGCCACAAAAAATCCAAATCTGATAACTGTATATGTAATCTGAATGATGTCTCATGGAGGAATATTGCTAATGAATTAGTCTGGAACCCAAGCAAATCTCACTGCATTGCTATTTATAAGGAACCTTTCAATTTGTATCATTACCCCAAAGTACTCTGAACAATACACTGATAAGATTTACTGACACCGCTAAAAATCTTGATGTTTATTCCATAGTGTACAATAGGCAAAGTATATGGAATGTTAAGAGCAGCCTTACCTCCTTTTTAGATATTTGGCCGAGCTCCTCCTCCTATTTGTTGCGTGTGCTTTGATGTTTTCTACAAATGGAGGGATCTACAGTTTGAAGCCGAATCAGTACGAAAGATATTTTTTATGAAGAGATTTTACATGACAGAAATGCACTCGGAGGTTTGCCATTGCCTACCGCGGAGCGACCGCTATTAGAAACATTTGTTTTTATCATTTGGTGTTGTATGTACGGAGTTTCGAACCTGCGCGTTTGCGAATGGTAATCACACAGCAACCCGTTCCGCTACGGCAGCCGCCAGAGTTATGTTAGACTTCAACTTACACGATCAGTGCGGTCTATACAAATGCTGCATATGATATTTAGATCCCGAATTTGTGGGCGTACATTTTTTGTCTTCACAGTTAGTCTTTGGAACATTTCACCTCTGGATATCAGAAGTATCATTAACATATTGCATTTCAAACTAATACTATTGTGCTAAATAAATTTCAGTATCTGGCATATGTTGTCTATCGTCTGTAATCTCTCATCTCTCACCTGTCATCTGTCTATATTTTATTTTTTCCAGCTTTCCCTTTATCAACCTCATTATCCTATCATTTATCATATTCCTCACTATCTTCAAAATTTCATTGCTATTCTAATATCTTTTACTATGAAACAAATTTACATAAATAAAGCACCTGTTTGTTATGCTCGATAAATAAATATATAAATAAGTAAAAATAAAGGTTCTCCGTTTCGATACAAATAAATCTGATTAAAAAGAAGCTTTCCATTACAAGTGTTAACACTAAGCCTTTACGACTTATAATTACACAATATGTCTCTAATAAAACTTAATTAGCCAACAATAGGAAAATAGAGTTCTCAGTACACTCATTAATCAATTTACGTTCGCCTTAATTAAAATAATTGGTAATTTATTAGTCTTTAGTAGTAGTTATTTCCGCAACCCACATACATATGTTGACTGTAACTTTTCTTCGAACTATTCTATTTGCCTGTAGCTGCTTTTTACCAATTTTCAATTTTCAGCAAGAAAATAAAACCCATTCAGTTTAAAACAGAGTGGAATGCTAGCAAATATGCAACTATATTTACAATAAGTACAGTTCTGTTTTTATGCGGCTTTTTTTTATGCGGTTTTGAAATAGTGCGGTTTTTGTTTAATTACAAAATGCATGTCGACCTATCGGGAATTGTACATATAAACAAGATTCTAAACCAGCTAAGCAAAAACTCATCACAGATTCATGCGGTCTATGGAACGTATCTATAGTTATATTATGGGACTAGTGCCCTTTTTTATGCGATTTTATTACATTATTTCAGATTTATGCGGTTTTAGCATTTGAAACGTATCTATAGTTTTACTATAGAACTAGTAGCTTTTTTTATGCTGTTTTTTTTTATGCTGTTTCTTGCGGAACGTATCTACCGCATAAAAACAGAACCTACTGTATTTCATATGAGTCACTGCGTTCAGAAATGCATGACTTAAGCTGTCGTAAAAGTAAATACACTACGTGCCATAGAGGCTGTATAAATTCCCGAAATATATTTTACACTAAACTAGGTATAATTATTATATTATATTACTTATATTATTAACTATAATATTGCATTCTATTTATAACGTAGATTATTATACATACATTCAGGCACGCGCATGCCGTTCTCAACGAGGCGTATGAGTGACTTTGGCGTGATGTATTGCCTTGTGGTGAATCGTTTGAGCTCATATGCATGTGCATATGAATTGTTAATTATGTTTTACAGTAAAAGTTGTAAAAAAAGTACAAATCATAGGAATAATACATTTGCACTATTTATTATTCGTTTTTTAGTCGAAGTTCAAAGCGAATATTGCGAATATTTGACTAACTTATTTGTGAACAAAATACAAATGCATGCAACTGCTTTATTGTTGTTCTTTATTACACGTAAGTGCTTAAGTTATTTTACTCTCGTTACTGCAATTTGTGGATATATTATATTTAAGTAGTTGGAATTACGTTTGGTTGGCAATAAAGCGACAACCTAATTAAATGAAAAATGCTAATTAAATGATTATTTATAAATTTAAATATTAGTCCACTAATTGTTATATTTTTGTATTATTACTGATACAAATTCGAATATAATTGAGCAGTCTATTTTCTCATCAGTCTTAAACAATTTTTAATTTAATGTTGTGCTGAGGAACAGATGAGGTGAGCAATGTCTAAAGAACTTGTATGTAGAATAACTCAATTATATGCAAACGCGAACAATATGGCGATAGGCAGTAAAAAATAAATAAATTGGACTGAAAATTAACAGCGAAAGTACAAAATACTGCCACTGTATAGACTTTATAGGCTAAAAAAGAAGCAATCATCAAAAGAAGTTATTATTGGGAAGCACAAATTTGAAGTAATAAGTACACGCACATATCTTGGCTGCAAACTGCCAACAAATAAAACTACGTCTCTCACAATAGACGTACAAATTCAAGCAGTTAATAGGTCACATGCACCACTTATAAAACTCATCAAATCAAAGCTCCATAATAGACCCTACTTTTTTTTGGACTATGAAGCCGAAACATGAGTATTGAGTGAAAAAAAATGAAAATTCTCAGGAAAATAGAATGATGAATTGGATGAACTAATGATGAATTAATCAAGAGTGAAAATGTAGTAGGTAACATCAAAGTGCAAAGAGAATGGACAGTTCAAGAGCTCACAGAAAAGTTTTTGAGACGAAGGCATACACCATCACATTATGAGGAAAACCAAGATCGTGATGACTTGATGAAATGAAAGCAGGTCTAGAGCAACTAAAAATGAAAAAACTGGAAGAAAAAAACAATAGACCGATCAGCATGGAGGCATAGTGTTCAGAAGGCCAATGCTTACAAGAAGATTTATCGCCAAACGATGATGATGATAATGATTCAGTTATGCTATTCGATTCGTTCTTCGCTCTTGAAGCTTAAGTGAACTTGTATCCTCATATTTTTTGCGTCTATTGCTCATAAATCCTAAATCTCCTGATCTCTCTTTTTTCTCCTTTATTTTAATTATAAAATTATCAATAGCGCACGAATAAAATTGAATGTTCTCCAACAACTTAATTCTGTTCTAAGGGGATAGCGTGAGAATGAATTACTCATCTAATGCTTCCATCATCGATCTATTCGAGAGTTCAAAGTAATAAGTCTCCCTGTCTCCCTCGACTTTTCCGTTGCAAAGGCAGCTATTTTGAATCTTTTGAGCTCCAGTCTTTAGTTTTTACTTTGTTTTGTTACTTTAGTTTTAAGTTACTTTGTGCCATTCGTAGTTTCTTTGACTAATCCTGCTAATATTGCAAATGTGAAACTCAATCACGCGAGAGCGACTGAATGGATTTGCTTGAAATTTGCTTGGACTGAAAGATAAATTAAATTAGTAAGTTCAGTCAAATGTGGGAATACAAGTGTCGAATGAGAAACTATTTAACACAGTTTAATTTTGAAAATATGTTTGAAGAGATTGCCACCTATTTGAAAAATGAAGGTCTAGTATATATAAGAAAATAAATAAATTATAACAATATTGGTTTCAGAGATTACATGTTTGAAAAATTTGAGTTTCTAAGATACACATATTTCAGTAGTGTTGCCACCTGTTTAAAAAAAGTATAACAATATTGGTATCACAGGTTAGAGGTTTGAAAAATTTGAATTTCTAATATATAAATATTTTAGTAGGGTTGCCACCTGTTTAAAAAAAGAAATTAATTAAGTTAAATAATTAAAAATAAATAATTTTGAGTATGGATGTCAAATTAAAGAAATTTAAAAGGATTATTTTAGAAAAAAAATTTGGAGAAGATTTTAAATGGTTAATTCAATTTAATAAATTTAATTTGATTTCATATGAAAGTGAAGCGGCGTGCACGAACTGACAAAAAAACAAATAGAATAAATAAATATTTCAGTCCCTAAAATTTTTTATACATATTTTTTAATTCTGTTGTTTTTTACTAATATGACTTTAATTGTTTGCCTCATTCGCTCGATTTAATAATAGCACTCATTTTATTTATTTATCAAAGGAACTATACATTTTTTATAACACGTTTGATTACACCCTATTTTATTAGCTCTGTTTTTTGCACAATTACCACAATCAGAAAGCATTTGTATGAAATTTTGCGACGAGTAGCAAAAACTACAGTAAATTATTGTCGAACAAAACAAATTTTATTAATATCAATTAAATTTGTATGTAATGCCATAAAGCATACATTGTGGAGCTACTTAGGCATTCAGATTTTATTAAAGACTAATAAGCACTGTAACTACATATATGTACACGTACACATTTTAGTGGACCTCCAGAAAAACTAGTAAAAAACAGCTAGATTTTCATACGAATCCATCAATGGATTAGATGTTTCAAAAAAAAAAGTGTTAACAAATTGTATAAAAAGCTGGGGTAGATTAAAATAATTCGCCGTTTTATATGGTTTCGAAATTGCAGTTCTCTTCTATAAAATATTAAAATGCTTTACATTATTTTAATTACAAATTTTGAGAATCTTCTTGGTTTGTTGTTTACAAATATTTTCTCGAAAAGTGGTACCTCATTTAAAAAGGTTTTTATTATACCCATTCGGGATTGCTGAACACAAAAATTAAATTCATTTATAATTTCATATAAGCGTTTTCGGGATATAGGGAGAAAAAATATTTGTTTTCTAGGACTTTTTGATATTATTGAAAAAAAAAAAATAAAAATTAAAATCCATTAAAGCGAACAAAACCAACCTTTCCTGGATATCGTCCGAAAGTTATTTTTGGCTTTTTGCTTTTTGTTGATATATTTTTTGTGTCAATTGGAATAGTATTTTTTTAGTAAAAGTCGTTTTTAAACTTTTCCGACAATTTATAATTTTTATTCATTAGTTTTAGTTGACAAACTCTGTAAAAAAATAATTAAAAATGTTAAAATGTAAGGCAATCGAATACTTAGGTATTACCTCTGTATAGTTTCTTCGGGTGCAAAGAGAATTAGGCAATAGAACAACTTTTAAAGAAGTAGGTAATTTTTTTATGTAATTATTTATTTGTTTTTTAATAGTTCGTTTCGCTATAGGCAAATCTTTAACAGGCATAACTTTCGGATTTTTGCCATTCTAGAAATTATATCGCTTTAGGCAGCTGTCTGTTTTTAGAGATTTTGATACAAAAATATTATTATATTAAACATAAAGGGTGATTTTTTAAGGGCTATAGGAAAGTTTTTCAAAAAAACAGACGTAAAATTCAGAAAAACGCATGAAACTTTTATTTAAATCGATAGTAGAGTCCATATAATTTAATGTTTGAAGATTATTTCATGCAAATGTTGACTGCGACTGCGCTTCAAATGGTCCATCCGCTTAGTCCAACTTGGGCATTCTCTTTCCAATGTTTCGGCCGGTATCTCACATATACATGCTTTAATGCTGTCTTGCAATGCGTTAATTGAAGCAGGCTTGTCTAAATAAACATGCGCTTTAACATACCCCCACAATGGGTGGCCAATTGACAGGTCCCGAACGTGAAATAAAATGTTCACCGAACTCGCCTCTCAACAACATTGTTACGCGTGCTGTGTGGCATGTGGCACCGTCTTGCTGAAACCACATGTCATGCAAGTCAAGCTCTTGTATTTTGGGCAAAAAAAATTGGATATCATATCACGGTAGCGCTCACCATTCACAGTTACGTTACGATTCGCAGCATCTTTGAAGAAGTGCGGTCCAATGATATCTCCACCCCATAAACCGCACCAAACTGTGACCTTTTCTGGATACATTGGTAGCTCTTGCAATTCTTCTGGCTGATCTTCACTCCAAAATCGACAATTCTGCTTATTTACGTACCCATTGATCCAAAAATGAGCTTCGTCGCTGAACACAATTTTTCGATAAAAAGTGGACTTAAACTTTCTTAAAATAACACGCATTTTTATAATAAAATTCAATGATTTGTAAGCGTAGTTTGTTTGTAAGACGATTCATGGTTAAATTATAGACCAAACTGAAGATGGTTGACAGTGAAACAAAACACGAAAGGTGCGGCAGCTGTTTAAACCAACTGTTTAAAAAACTAAAAAACCACCCGTTATAATGAAATTAATTTATAATTACAAATATAACAATAGTAACAAATATATAAATAATTATAAATAACTAAAAACATAATTTTTCACATCCATTTTGTTCTTTTACTTATTTACTTTTTTGGCTGTAGGAAATGTTGATGGTATGGTGAGAAAATTTCTTATTTTACTTTAATGAGTTAAATGCTAAAGGAGTTTTATGAATTTATGAATTTATTTACCTGGAATACACATGCTTTCAATAGAGCTTTGAAGTGGCATTGTTTGTTTCTTAGGCTATGTGAATTGAATTTGAATGTACTAATGAGAACGGAGTTGTCCTATGAACTCGGACCATAAATACGATCGAGTAAATGTATGTAGGAACAAAAATAATTTCCTTCTATATTAATATAAGTTTCGCATTTGAGCCTAACTGGCTTGAATACAAATTTATCCTGTGAGTTTGAACTCAATTGGCTAGCTGCTTTTTCAGTTTATCGGTAATAAACATGCGCTGATAAGATATCTTATTCCTAGACCCCGAAGTTTTCTAAATCATCAAATTCTATATCGGTTGGTGAATTAATTTGTTTTAAAAACGCTTAGCCCTCTTGCTGTTTTGTAGGCTGGAAAATAAAGAATATGTATTTCTAATTTATCTCTTTAAATGTATTTTCCGGTTTATTGCAAAAATATTTGCTGCTCTTTAATTCCATGTAAACCATAGTACTAAGTTCGCATTTCACGCCAAATGGCAGTGAAATATGCGTGAAACTTCATATGCATCTGACGGCAGTGTAGTACTCGGTTCATGCCGTGAAAAGACCGCGAAGCCAGCAATATTTTTTCACGCTTATTTCAAAAGCACATGTCATTTAAAATTGAGCGAAAAGTGGCAGTTCGTTGGAGAGTTAAGCGCCTGAAATTATTTATTTCTATTATTATTATTACTTTTAATAATTGAGCCGCTCAGTGCACACATCGATTAACTCCATAAAACGAAAAGTTGAGAAACGCGATGATGTAATGTATATTGTTTTTAAAAATCCCTCTGTTAATATGAATTCAAATATATAATGTGGAATGCATAATTGCAGATATAGCTTTCATCTAATAGTATATAAAATTAATAAGAATGAATAGCCAACAAGCAATCGTCAATAATGCTACAGTTTTTATGTGACTGATGGAGTTAATGGATTTAGCAACTGAAAAAAGGAGTCTTTTTTTTAATTTTTAAGTTTTCATTACAGAAAAAGTTAGTTATTATACATTTTTATCACAGCTTTTCCATAAAAATGATTGTTGGAAGTTCGGTTATAAAATAATGTTCGTAATTAATTTATAACAGCTTTATGTTAGCGGCATTATCCTTTGGGATGATTCAGCAATATTATAAATAATGTTTTCTTCATCAGCTGTATGCGAGGATTCGTCATTTCGATTTGTTGACAAGTTCTTTAGTAATCTTGTTTAACAGGAAGAATTTTAGCAGGTCCATCATGTCTCTCCATTTTTCCTTTGTCACAGTTCTACCTTTAGGATATAATAAAGGCTGATCTATATTTTGCAAACTTTGCGGTCTATCCACTAAATATTTTCTAATATTAATGGCTTGAAATTCTGTATCTTCATTATAGTCACATTTGAATTGTATGAGATAGGGTTTGGACCTTTCTAACTTTATCCAGCGTATTTTAAGCCAATTTACTGGAAGCCCCGTGACGGTTACTTTTCTGTTAATGATTGACTGTTCCAAATGTTTTGTTGACAAAAAATCTTGGTGAGTCATTTGGATTAGATGAAACGGCGCTTTCCTTTTACATGTTTTGATTATATGGTATCAATCATCTGGTGAAAAAATGTTTTGATTTTTTTTCGCACATGACTCAGTAATGACAAAATCTGAGTCATTGGGCAAATAGCTGTGTCCACTTACCAAAAATTTCATGCCAATTAATTCAGCTTTGATTTTCGTGCTTTGAACAAGTTTCAATAAACTTAAGACGGTCTTAATATTTCTGTTTTGACCGGTACACGAATCCGAATATGTTATTATTTTTTCGAAGTTTGCAGCGTAAGTCTTTATGTACTGAAACGATTTATATTAGAGTATGGAGTTAATCGAAATAGCTTTTGAAATAAATTAGTTATTACTCAGTTGCCAAAAAAGTTTTCCATTTAACGGTGCTAATATTTATTATTCAGGAAAGTTATTATAAATATAAAAAAGTTATGACTATACCAAGGGCTTTGACACTTAAATTTAAGATTTTTCAAAAAGTGGAGTTAATCGATGTGTGCATGGATTGTCTACAGTCTTAATAATTGTCTAAAGTGTCAATATATATGTGTATGAATTTGTTTAAAAACTCTTTTCTTATTATCTTTCTCAAGAATTTAACATTTCTTCCATTTAACAATCAATGTTGCTAGCAACATTTCGTGGCAAGCCAAATGCATGTTGCTGGCGAAATTTCACCTTAAGACGTTAGTTGATTGCAGGTGTGAGATATACTTAAATGTTTATATTATATAGTATATATTTAAATGTTTTGCTGCTTACAAAAAAGGAAAATAATATTTTTGTTCACTTTTGGAGGAAAGTAACAATAAAACTACCCTCTTTTTTTATACAGGGTGGGCCAAATAAGTTCTTCTCATGTTAAGCACAAACAACTTTTTTATTTTGGGACATATTGATTTTTCTCTTTTTGTAGGTCATAATTGAATTGTTGGAAATTTATTATGGAACCCTATAGTACAGCACGACGCGTTAAAATTATCGAGTTTTTCTATTCTTGTCAACGATCAATTGTTTTAACGCAGCGTGAATATCGGAGACATTTTAATTCCAGATCAGCTCCCACAGCCTTCATGATTAGGAGTTTGGTCGGTCGTTTTGAGGAACTGGTTTCAGTGGTCGACCGTCCTGGACGAGGTGCCCATCGAAATATTCGCACTGAACACAAAGTGGAAACTGTGCGGCAGAGTGTTGCAGGTGATCCATCTGTCTCAACTCGCCGTCGTTCCAGCCAATTGGGCATTTCCAGAAAGACACTGCGTAGAATTTTAAAGTTGGATCATAAGATGTACCCATACAAAATTCAAATTGTGCAAGCACTGCTACCGCAAGACCACCAACAACGACTACAATACGCAATTCGTTTTACACAATTAGCCACACAAATTGATTTTTTCAATAATGTTTTGATGTCGGCTGAAGTGCATTTCCATTTAAATGGTTATGTCAACAAACAAAACTGTAGATTGTGAGGCTCTGAAAATCCAAGGGCAACACACTAACATCTGGTGCACCCATCTAAATGTACTGTTGGATGCGGCGTTATGGCCACTAGAGTTATCGGTCCATATTTCTTCGAAATTGAGGATGAAACGCCGGAATCGATTTCAGAAGCTTCTTACAGAACATTGATTGAAAACTTTTTGTGGCCAATGGCGAAGCAGTATCCTAATTTGTGGTTTCAGCATACTACTAGGCAAACTATGGCCCGGCTGCGTGAAATTTTTGGCGAACGTCAGATTTCCGACAGCTGAAGCAAAATATTCGAGACAAAATACTGAGCCTTCAACCAGAAACATTAGGTGGTGTAATGGAAAACGCGTTAAAAAGAGCCACTCTTTGTATCGAGAAAAATGATGGACATTTGTCAGATGTAATTTTTCATACATAATTTCCATAAAATATATTCAATGTATAAAAACAATTAACCAAAATAAATGATTATTGCAAAAGTTATTTGTCTTTAACACATTTAACACATATTTGGCCCACCCTGTATAATAGGTATTTTATATCAGGTGTATAATTTTAATAATTTATGTTGTATGAGAACTGTAAAATGGCAGGGGAACTTATATTTATTGCTTAAAAATCGATAATATTCGCTGCTCATACTAATTCGAAGCAGGAATTTTATGTACCGGAAGCGCCTAGGTGCGAGATTTTTACAAATTTATGCCTGCATTGCGACCACAGAGGCCCTCTACGCTGCAATTAAATTAATTTACATTAAATTTTTTCAGCACCGCCTAATTTCAGTTCAATAAAAAAAGAAAAATATAATTCCTAACTTGAGGGTGGCTAACAATCCAATCTTTATCATATCTTATCGATTTCTACCAAGCATTTCTAATAAAGTTTTTAGGTTTCTCAAAATGATTCAAACCACTGTTTTGGTTATTTTGTTCACCAAAACTCAAAGTTACATCTATATAAAAGTATATACACACTTACATATATACAGGGTGAACGATATGAAGTGTTACCAACTTCACACTGCTTGTATCTGTAAAACAGATGTAAACATCACCGTCAAAATTGTTCTAATGACAGTTTAATATATTGTTTGTAAGCCATCAAAAGCATTTGCGTCCCAGTTTTGTTGGATTTTTTTTTCTGTGATGGAATCAAAACGTAATAGAGCGGTTGCGTTATATTGAGCTGGAAAATCACAACCAGCCATTGTTCGTGAGCTCAGTCACCTCAAAGTAAATAAAATGTTTGTGTATCGCACTATAAAACGTTACAAAGATACTGGTAGCATTGCAAAACGCTATGGAAGTGGACCAAAAAAAAAAACCGCAACAACGCCAGAAATGGTTCGGAAAGTGAAGGCTCGACTTGAACGAAATCCACGTCGAAGTGGAAGAAAAATGGCCAAAGAACTGAAAATATCGCAAGACAGCATTCGACAGCATGAAAAATGAGCTCAAGGTCAAGGCTTACAAGTGCCAAAAAGCACACAATCTTTCACCCCAGCAAAAAAATGTTCGATGCGAAAGAGCAAAGGAGTTGTTGCGCTTGCACGAACGTGGCAAATTTCTTAACATTGTGTTTTTTGATGAAAAAAATTTCCCAATTGACCAGTTCATAAACACTCAAAACGATCGTGTTTATGTACTTGTACACTCGAAGCAATTTTCCATCGCAAGTAATGGTTTGGGCCGCAGTGACCGCTGATGGACGCTCTCCAATCGTTTTTATCAAGCCTGGTGTCAAAGTGAATGCGACTTATTATAGGGAAAATGTTTTAGAAGCT
The DNA here is from genome assembly GCF_027943255.1 of Anastrepha obliqua. Lineage (NCBI taxonomy): Eukaryota > Metazoa > Arthropoda > Insecta > Diptera > Tephritidae > Anastrepha > Anastrepha obliqua. The sequence goes on along the minus strand of NC_072895.1, from coordinate 80,510,288 downwards.
GCTTTAGAGCCGTGGACACGCGAACATTTCGGTCGTGGACCATGGACGTTCCAACAGGACTCGGCACCGTCTCATAAAGCTCGTGTGAACCAAGAATGGCTAAAAATCATGCTCAACACTTCATTTCGTCCACACAATGGCTTTCGAATTCGCCAGACGCAAATCCGATGGACTATTCCATCTGGTCCATTTTTGAGAGCAAGCTGAGGACTAGAAAATATGCCAGTATGGATGCGCTGAATAAAGCGATTACGAGGGGTGCCTTTTATATGTCGGGATTAGAGAACAAAAACAAATTTTAATCATCGAAAATCACTTTATTGTTTTTCAAAATATTCTCCATGAAGATCTATACACTTTTGCATGCGTTTGAACCAATTGTCGAAGCACTTTTGCCACTCTGAATGAGGTACCTCCAAAACATGCATTCTGAATGCCGCAACCGCTTCTTCAAGTGTCGAAAAACGTTAACCTCTCAGTTTGTTTTTTACGTACGGTGCCAAGTCAGGACTATACGGCGGATGAGCCATTAATTCGATGTTTTGGGTGCTCAAAAATGCAGTTGTTTGAGCCGATGTGTAAGAGCTCGCATTGTCCTGGTGAAGAGTGATCCGTCTTTGGCGATTGGTTTTCCTAATTTCTTGGAAGACAACTGGCAAACAAATGGTTGTGTACCACTCAGAATTTACTGTTCTGCGTTGTTCTAGTGGTACGGTTGCGACATGTCCAGTTTTTCTGAAAAAACAGGCGGAACAACTTTTGTTGGATTTGGCTCATCTTGAAACACCCATACAGTCGACTGCTGTTTACTTTAGGGCTCATACGCATAAATCCATGATTCATCACCTGTCACGATGTCATAGACGTGTTTCGAAGCCCTGCGATCGTATTTTTTGAGCATTTCCTTCGACCAATCGACACGAGCCTTTTTTTGAGCGATTGACCAATTATGTGGGATCCAACGCGAACAAATTTTTTTTGGCCGTCAAATGTTTATGCAATATTGAATGTATGCTGGTCCCACTAATGCCTAAGATTGTCTCAATCTCACGATAGGTCACATGACGATCTTGCAATATCAGTTCGCGCACAGCATCAATGGTTTTCGGAACAACAACTGATTTTGGACGCCCTTCACGAAATTCGTCTTGGAGTGAACTACGAACGCGATTGAATTCACCATACCATCGATAAACACTGGTCCTTGATGGAGCTTCATCGCCAAAAAATGAATTAAGTTCATCCATGCAATGTTGCAGAGTTAATCCACGTCGAAAGCTGTAAAAAATAATCGCACGAAAATGTTCACGATTTAATTCCATTTTTGGACCGAAATGAATCTTTATGTTACTGTAAACAACACAAATAGCGCTGGTATTTCAGAACGTTCTGAGAACGTAAAAGCCAAAAAATCTCAAACTTTGCGATACAGCTGTCAGTTGCCAGATTGCAACACCAGGGTTGCCAAATCCCGAAATATAAAAGGCACCCCTCGTATACGAGAATGGGCCAAAATACCTCAAGATCACATTCGCGCAGAATGCAACTCATTTTTTGACCGTTTGAAAACTAATTTCACACAAAAAAGTTATGGTGTTTTGAATAGATAACACTTCATATATTACTTCGGAAGAATACTAAATTGTTTTCTTTAACATTCGTTGATAACCCTTTTGTAGATCCACTATCTGGTCTGGAGCAACTTGTATCAATAAATATTAGTTTCATGACTTAATATTTACATAACTACACTAAACTTAAAAAAAAACTAAAAAAATTGAATTAGATGCTATAATTTGTTAATTTTAATAATCTGGTTTCTATTAAGCGTAAACTTGAATCCCTATAATAATTTTGGGTGCTCACCAGTCGCACATATGTGCATACATACATATATACTAAAGTATAATTATAAAAAGCAAAATGGAATTTTAATAAGGTGCTGATCTAGTATGAAATATTTTAATAGTTAATTCAATAATTTACTGAAAAAGCAAAATAAAATTGTTCGGCTTGGTATATTCTGTGTTAAGAATTATTATTTCCCAACGATGCAATTATAATTTGCAGAGCCACAAATCTATTGGCCAAAAAACATTGAAATCTATATAATTCGATATCCTTGAAAGAGATTTTCGCTTAGAATGTTAAATTAGTCAACGCACCGTGGCCTTCTGTTGCATCGGAGCTTTTCCGACTGCTTCAGGCCCGGCATTGGATACTCCGGTTAGTCTACCACCTCCTTATAGAAAACAAATGGAGAGGCCGATCTATATGTGTCTGCAGCGACAGCCAAGCTGCGCTCATGGCCTTAGCCCCCCAACTACTTCAGGTCCTATAAATCCAGGCTGATATATGTCGGTAGACATAATAGCCTGTTGTTAACATGGCTGCCGGGGCACGTGGGTATCGCGGGTAACGAGATCTCTGACACTTTAGCTAGGATGAGCTCTGAGGCCAACTTCTTTGGTCCGGAGCATGTTCTGTCACTCCCTACTACAGCCATTAAAGCCAAACGGCTTATTTCAACCCGCAACCGAGCTTGGCAGGCTGAGAGGCTGCAGATGGACAAAACTGATGTTACCTGTCATGTCCGACTGACTGTCGCAGATCCTCCTGTCATTAAGCAGAAGAGACTGTAGGCCGCTGATTTGACTAATGACTGGCCACTTGCTATGGTCCAAAACATATGTAAAAGGCATCTCAGACAGTGCTCTCTGACCAGCATGTGGAAAAGTGGATGAGACGGCGGACCACTTTCTGTGCATCTGCACAACCTTCACTCGAATCAGGCTTGATGCCTTTGGCATGTGTGTCAAGAAGCGACCACCTTGGATCTTTGGTATCACGAGACCTACGGTAATTTAAAGCAAATTAAACAGGGAACCCGGATGAAGTACACTGGACTTAATGTTGTCTGAATGCTTTACTTGCTAGTTGTGCGGACAAAGAAACAAAAAAAAAAAAAAAAAATGTCTACATATGTATGTTGATTGCCATTCGTCGTGAGGGTGTGGAGAATAGGCCTCCATTTACGCCTGGACGTCCATTGTTGGGCTCAAGTATTCCTCTCTAATTTCGAATGTAGGGAAAATAGCTTCCTCTCTCATGTGAACGTTTTCATGTGTTTCATCGCAGTTTCCACAGTTTTATACCGTCTACTAACGGCAGACGGTTTTTATGAGGAATTTTTCCATGGTAGAAAAACACTTAAAGGTTTGCCATTGCCTGCCCAGGCGCGACCACTATTAGAAAATGCTTTTCTATGAGATGATGTTTGATGCCCGGAGATTCGAACCCTGACTATGACGGCCGCCTATGCGCTTTTAATGCTACAAGTATATTTTCCAGTTATATTGCATTGTGAAAACTGTTTGCTCCAGACCAGCTTTATGGATCAACTCATGAAATGGATCGGATATGCCCGAATTGGAATAGCGCCAGATTTTCGGCAACGAGTAGCAGTGTGTTTGTAACCAGTATTGGTCTAGTTGGTAGTTATTTTAGGATCACTGTTGATGCCAGTTCGACATTTTGCCAAGCATGAGTGTCTGCTTTATGCCGCACTCATCAAGAGACCTTTTTAATTACCTTGCTAAAAATATACACAATCTCTTTTATTATTCTTGTTTTTGCATTTGAAAGCTTTTGCAAAGTACTTCTACTTGTATTTCAATTCGGCTTGAAGACGTATGACGACAAACAAAATTGCTAGATGTGCAGTAAAACCTGTCTAAGTGGTACATTGGTGGAACAGCACAAAGTGTTCGAGCGTTTAAAATTTATATTTTTTTCCAATACCATTTATTTTATTTTAAAAGTTAAATGACAGTTCATATTGATGAGCTTGCAATAAATAACTTTATAAGTTTGTTGGTAGTAAACTGAATATATTCGCTGATAGTTAAAAAATGTTGTTACTTAAATTTGATAAAATTTCTTTTATGGTGAAAGTTGTCATTTATCATTATCATTATCATGCATCTGAAGGAATTTTTTGAGATTTTTTTTAAATTCTTTTACCATATTTTTTAAAATATTATATTTACATGTAAATCAGCTACATTTCCAGATATACCTATAAATATTTCCATTTTTTCACAACTTTAGTAATACGAATGCATTTCGAATGTCTTCGGGATAATTGCAAGCTACACAATTTTATTGTGTTGGTTTCTTTTTTATAAATTTTCGCCCAATTTCTGCAAGTACCAAAAATAAATAATTGGTTTGTTCACCTTTGTACGTTTTACTGTATTTCGCGATTTTGATCTTTCCGGAATGGTTTGCTAGAAATTTCCTTGTTGCCATCTACTCTTCATACATCTCCATATTTGGATGAGAGTGCTAACTTTGTTGCCATAGTTGTTGTACTTTTTCAAGCATCACTTATAAACAATATAGGAATTGCAAAATTGAAATAATGGAATACATAAATTAATAAAACAAACAAATAAATGACCAACTAGTTTTTTAAATAAATAAAACAAACAAATAAATTACCAACTAGTTTATGCTTTGTTTTCTGTGAATTTAAAACCAAACACAACACAAAAACCGATAAAGGAAACAGTGCCAAATTTGAATGCATCATTGCTTTGTGAGACAAAACGAATTTTTGCTGTGCTATTGGCAGTGATTTTAACAGTAGTAGCTGTCATGGGATCTTTCGGTAGCGGTGCCATTCAAATTGAGCAATTAAATGCGAAAGCCATGCTAACACACCCGCGTGTTAATTATTGTCAGGTTTGAATGACGCGCTGAAGGTGCACACATAACAGCGAAGTAAACTTATCCGGCAATGGCAATAAACACTAAGCTGTTATAAAAGCTATATATGTGTGTACAAGCGAAATGAGCAAATATCGACACAGCAACGTGAACTTCACTTGTCAATGGAGCTTTGCGCATGGCGCGGCACACATCCATGCAATGCCACTATGCCGGTACGAGTATAGTGTGGACTAGTTAGATGCTCGAATGCAAACATAAAAATGTACATACATATATTTACATATTTATTATACATTTACACCGTGAACAGTAATATGATATTAAACATGGTTTGATTTTCATAATTGGGTATAAGCCAATATTTCATTCTAATTTAGAAAAATACAGGAAATTTTGAAATCGGACAAGTGTTAGGCCATTATTGAAACTCGGAGGCATTCTTCTTTTACAATTATCTATGTATGTATGTAGGTACACGGTTTGGAAAATGGTACATCTGCCAAACTAAAAGCCTTACACACACATATCTTAGTTAAATTAATAAATAGACAAATGAATAAAAATTCATGCACAAATATATTTAAGAAAAATTAATATTGAGTCTGGCTTAAAATCTTTAAACAAAAAATTGTAAGAAAAGTTGAAAAAATGGTACTTTCTTAACATTTTTTCGATTTTGAGGAACTTCCATCAGTATTTTCAGTATTCAAATCAGTTTGTCGTATATTATTTTTCTTCTTGAATATACTAATACCAGGGTTACTATTTAAATTTCTGGCCTAACAATGGAGAAATGAACATGCGTGGTTGAAAACCATTTTATTGTTTACCAAAATATTCTCCATGATGATCCACACACTTTTGCATTCGTTTAAACCAATTTTCTAAGCACTTTGCCCAAACGCGTTTCCAGGGCGTTTTTTAAATAGTGAGGGAGCCAACCACAGACCTTTTTTACCACAAGGTGATCATGCAAAATCTTACTAATGCATGTCATACTAATGCCCCAGGATAACTATATTTCAAGGTATGTGATATGAAGGTCTTGCTCTCACATCGATATTTTGTGACACATTAACTGATTTTGGACGATCAGCTCTGAATTAATCGGTGAGTGAACAGCGATCACCAGAGAATTTATTGCCCCAGTTTTTTATGTCCCTAAGAGATGAAGCTTTCCTGCAGCATAATGATTTTAATTCATGAGATGAATTTTTAAATCGACTGTAAACAACACTAATATGGCTCACACATCAAACACTTGTGCATATATGGCAAAATATGTCAAACTTTCCAATGGAAACGCCAGATGGCGCTTGACAATTCTAGAAGGGCTTTAGCCAAAATATGCTGAATGCGGGAAAACAAAATTTCAGTTGTTGAGATATATTCATTTCGAGTTGAAAATTCTGGTATAGAGTTTTTAAAGCGAAACATCTGCGGTTCTTTTTAATATTTTTTTTTTAATTAAATATATTTTTAACGAAAATACTTGGACCACTTCTCATGAAATCTCCCAAGTTCAAATCACATATTAATTTGTCCTTAAAAAAAACTCTTTTACTATACTTAAAAAGATAACAGTTAATTTTTTACTTTTTATTTCTTAAAGTTAGACATTATTTCCCCGTAAGTTAAAGTTAAAGTTAGACATTCGTTTTCCGTATAATGTGTAATTTTGTGGTCACCGCATTGTTCTTTTTACATGCATACAGATTTTGGCATTCGCCGTTTCTTGTGTAGGCAAAACGAACAAATTTTGCGTAGTCACCTGCTTGCTTGCGGTTTTTCACTATTTACTTAATTTGGGGCAGAGTTTTCTAAGATTTTCTCAATATTTCGCCTTCAGACGGTCGCACGTGCAATAATAGCTACTCTGTCCTTTAGATGTGGCTGAATAAAGTGGTTACGTTTCATTTATGTATGTATTCATGACGGAATTTCTAATTATTTTGTTGCGTCATACAAGTATTATGAGCAAAAATGCAAGGTTTAAATTACCAGAGAACTGACATACATATGTATACACTTGGCTTACTTATTTGGCGTTGCGTTTATTTCCAATACCTGATTATGTGAATACTTGCTTGTTTGCTCTTCGAAGGGATTTTCCAGTTTTCGCTCTACGCCAAGAACTTAACGATATCGCCTCTGCTGAAATTGGACTCCATTATAAGCTTTGAACCAGCTAGGTAATATGTACGAATGGGTGGAAAAGTACCGTGCTTAACACATAGATGGTACTAGTTTATTGCATTCACCTCTTTGTCAGTTAGTACAAACCTTTAAGGGACAGCTGTTGAAATTTCAAGATATTCTATTCATTAGTTCGTGAGATATTGTGCTAGGACTGACGCTACTTTTGCTATTTCCATTACAATGGATCAAAAAGAATTTCGTGTTTTACTTGCACACTGCTTCGTGGCAGGACAAAATAGCGTTCAAGCAAAAAAATGGCTTGAAAAGTGTTATGGCGACTCTGCTCCATCAGAAACAACAATAAAACGATGGTTTGCTGACTTTAAACGTGGTCGTAGAGACATTGATGATGCACAACGCAGTGGACGTCCAAATGAGGCGGTAAGACCAGAAAACATAAAAAAAACCACAAAATTGTTTTGATTGATCGAAAAGTGAAGTTGCGTGAGTTAACTGACATCGTAAAGATATCAAAAGAACGTGTTGACTTTATATTGCATGAGAATTTGACTATGAAAAAGTTCTGTTTAAACTGGGAGACGCATTTGCTCGTTGGTGACCAATACAAGAAGGTGTTGATGATTTTGAGCAATGACAAAACTACATGAATTGAATATAGAATTGCTCCCAGATCCACCGTATTCGCCAGATTTGGCTGCCAGCGACTATTGGCTGTTCGTAGACCTAAAAAAATGCTCGCCGGTAACAAATTTCTCACGAATGAAGAGTTTATCGCTGAAACTGAGGCCTATTTTAAATCAAAAGATAAATCGTTCTACAAAAGTGGTATTGAAATGCTAGAGTGACGCTGGAATGATTGTTGTTTTTGGTGGAAGTTAGGTTGATGAATAAAGCTAATTTTGAACAAAAAGAAAACGTGTTTTCTTTGTTAGGCCTAGGACTTTTCAGCCCATGTGTTATAATATTTAAGCTCTTTCATAACCAGAATGTATTCACGGTGGCTCAGCGCGAAGAGTACGTCTGCTTTCAAAAAATATGTTTGAAATGTAACTTTGATAATTGATAATTATTGACTAAGTAATACCAATAGGTGAAAAATATTAGCCTTCAAAATTGTTTTTTTTTTTATCTATAAATTAACATTTTTCATTCATAAGTTATATATAAATTAGGTGGCAGCAGTGTAATGAGCAACTTTATGTTTATAAACATTTTTAACTTGGGTGTGCAACTAAGTTTTAAAGGTTTTTTTTCGATTTAAAAAATTTATTGTTGGTACAACCTATTTTATCCAAAATACTGTCCATCACTAGCTATAACTTTTTCCCACTTCTCTGGTAATGCATGGATTCCGTCCCAATAAAACTGCTCGCTTTTGGAGGCGAAGAACTCATCAAGCCAATTTTGGATACCTTCAACCGAAGTGAAACGCACTCCCTTAAGGGCATTCTGCATCGACCTGAACAAATGGTAATCTGATGGTGCAAGATCTGGGCTATAAGGCGGGTGGGGTAGAACTTCCCATCGGCTACCATCGAGATAGGTTTTGACCACTTGTGCGACATGCGGCCGAGCATTGTCATGATGAAAGATCAATGTCTCATGTCTGGTTTCCCATTCCGGACGTTTTTTCGCAATTGCTCGCTTCAATCGCATAAGTTGTTGTCTGTAGAGTGCTCCGTTTATCGTCTGACCACTTTTCAGTAGTTCGTGGTAAACGATTCCCTTCTGGTCCCACCAAACGCAGAGCATTACCTTGCTGCCATGGATATTTCGCGCTCCTTGTCGGCTGTGTCAAAGTCACCACTTTTGAATGAAATTGATGGAGCATTCTCACCGTAAGCCTCACACAGCATCCGATAACTTTCCGCTGCACTTTTCTTCAGATGGAAGCAAAATAGCAATGCTTCCCGCGAATGAAGTTTTGTAGGCACAAAAGCTGATATAGTCTTTGTATAAAAAAATTTTTTGTTTACACTTCGACGAAGTGACACAAACTAAGAAACGACACTTAATGATGACGCTTTCACATGAAACTCGTTACACAAATACTCAGTACAATTTGACACTAGTATTACTATATGTTTTAAATCCTTTAAAACTTAGTTGCACACCCATATTATATATACATATTAATATGGTTTTAGTCAACATTTTACAAAAGTGGAACATGACATCGCTAAAATATACCAAAATTATAAATGGATTATAGTTTAAAATTTAATTACTAACACTCCGATCTGCATTTTATTTCTTATTTTTCAAAATCTATAATTCCTATATTTGTTTAATATTATATTTCGAAATTTTATTTTAATACAATTCTTTGTAAATTTCGCTTTCGATTTCTCAAGCGAAAAATTTCTATGCGAAAGCAACAACAATTTTCTCTGTAATGAGTTAATATGTAGTAGAGCGCTTAGCGTGCACCTATACTTATACATATGTATATGCATGTGTGCATTTATAAATACATTTGCACGTATGCGTTTGCAACGCACTTGAATACGCAAACCCCACTCCGATCGTTGTCTGCCCAGTTTACTTAGCTGTCTTGCCCATTATTTAGTTAATGGTGAGTGACTTTATTAATTGGAAATTCGCAAGCTTCTGAACCGGTTCGTAGCAATTAAGTCGAAATTTTTTTCAAGTATGAATTTTGGGGAAGTTTCAGTAAATTTATTTAAAAATGTATTTAAAAAAATTATTATTCCTTGTCATTTTAAACGAGTTGAGACATAGTAAAACATGTGTTTTAAATGTAAATTCCCCCAAATGTGCATTTTGTTTAACTTTTTATTTATTTTTAGCATTCGTAGACGGCTATCATCTAATATAATATTAACTATTTTAAATTTGTACAAACTAAAAATAAATTCAAATATTACTATTCACAAATTCATTTTCGTGCACCGATTTAGCCGTGTTTGTCTGCTCATACGTGAATAAGTCTCTGAACCCTTTATTAGGCAAAAAAAAAAACATTTTATTTGCAATATAGCCACCAGTTTGCTTGATAAACCAGAGGCTCTCAAAATAGGCATTTTCACCGATAATCCTTTTATTCGAACCAAATAGTCACAGAGGGCTAAATCTGAGCAACTCGTAACCTAATTTCGGAAATTGAGGTTGTCCTGGTGAAAAAGAACCTTCTTCCTCGTCAAATGCGGTTATTTTTATACATCAGCAAGAATGTCGAAATAAAAAAGTTCATATGTACCTACATAGTAATAAGAACTTACACGTAACAAAGCAGCTGAAAAAGAATAACTTGCTGTATTTTTGATACCAAATTTTCATTCACCAAACGTATTGATTATATGATATCCAAAGCATTTGCAATGGTTGGTTTCATCAAACGAAATTCTATTGACTTCAAAGACCCTTAAAACTTTGAAATCTGAGAACTGCTAATGGAACTACGAGCTTCATTCGAGGAAAATCGAAAATGTATAAAAAATTTTGACTGAAATAGCGGACTATTCTGAGCCTTACATGTATAAGTCGATGTAAATATGTAATCTTTGTCTATAATTTCGTTAATGGTAATATGGTTTGCAAGGAGTTATTAAGCCAATTTCAAAGCCATACTTCTAACCATAACCTTTCTAATAAAACGTCTAATTATGCATTAAATGAGACATTTGACCATTAACCATTAGGTTGGGGTAAATTTTGTTGATGCCCTCCCGCTATAAATCGTCTGGCCTGGTGTCAAAGAAGTTGTTGAGCCAGTTTTTAAGGATCTCTTTGTTATCGAAGGTAACGCCCTTAATATGGTTTGACAGGGAGCGAAAAAGATGATAATCGGCCGGTGCACGGTCCGGAGAATACGGCGGATGTTGAAGGACCTTCCATTCGAACTCTTGGAGTGCGGCTGTGACGACTTGTGCAGCATGGGGCCTGACGTTGTTGTGAAGGAGTGTGATTTTACCATGTCGATCAGGTTTTTCTAGTCGAATAGCCCTATTCACGCGGTGTAGCTGGGTAATATAGAGCTCCTTGTTGACCGTGGCATTCTTTTCGAGCATTTCCCAGTGCACCATACCGTCCCAGTCCTATCAAATACATATCAAGATCTTCTTTGGATAAAGATCCGACTTGACTCTCGGCTTTGGCGTATCTCCTGTAGCCACTATTTCTTATCTCCCGTGACGATTCGGTACAAAAAAAGCTGTTTAAGCTGTTGCTCGATGGTGGGCGAAATGCTGAGAAATAATTTGAAAGCGACTTTCTTTGTTTTTTTTCGTTAAGCTCGGGGGGGCACCCAGGCTCCAATTTTTTCGGTAAATTCCATTGATTGAAAAAGATGGAGAGTCTTTTTATGATCGCAGTTCATTTTTTCAGCAAATTCACGACTGGTGTCGACCGTTCTCCTTCAAAAGAGATTTGAGACGATCTTCATCGAACTCAGAAGGCCTTCCGCTACGGGACGTATCATCGACGTCAAAGGCGTCATTTTTGAACTTTCCAAACCATTCCCGTGCAATATACTTGCCTATGACAGGCCACTCACGTCACAAATGTCTCGGTCTGCTTCGGCAGTTTTGCCAAACAGCAAACAAATCGTTGTAAAATAAAATGGAATACAAAAACACTATGCATTTATTCTCCAACCCAATACAAAGAAAATATTGTAAAATTTAATCCTGATCTGTTTACCAAATTTATTTTTATATCTAACATTTTACCACCCTGTATCTTGGACTAACCTTCTTAGTAGTGATACTATTTATAAATAACACTAGTAAATTCACATATTAACTATACAAAAGGTTTTTCCAGAAACCCAATTATATATACCATAGAAATTTAATAGAATAATTACAATTGACGTTAAATAAAGTTAATTTTTGGAGCAAATATTATTTGAATAAGTCGCGATTAAAGGCATATGTGTTGTTGGCGTGGTCGAGTGCTACCATTAACTTAATAAATATTTACCATGTTATTATCCAATAGAAAAACACAATGCTTTTATTATACACACGAGTCCAAACGTAACATACGTACATCCATATAAGTATATATGTATACGTGAATATACTCGTATATATGCAATTGCTTTGTCGATTTGAAGGATGATGACGTTCGTATATAATATTATTTTATATCTATATACATATATTAACTTATTAAACGCTTTCATAGCTCTTTGGCTAACAAAGTGTGAACGTTTCTTAAAAATATAATTTTAGCAACTGCGATTGGCTTTGCATTGATTTAGTGTACCAGTACTACATACAAATACATATTAAAATATTAGCAGAATTCTATCAAAATTTGATGCATATTAAAGCAAACCAAATAAATAAATAAATATGTACGTACTTATATATACTCGTGGCTCCACAATTAAGTTATTTTATCTCTTTGCGAGTTTCACAATTTTTTTCATGGTAAATTTTTTGGAAAATGTTTTTGGTACATTTTTTATAAAAATATAGTAATTCTTAGCTTCTTCATCTGGATTCTTAGAAATATAGAAATAGAATATTTGAGTGTCTTTAAACTTTATTATACTAAATTGAATGGGCTATAAAACTGCATGCACAGAAATTTTTTAAAGATTCTTTTTTTGAAATGTGGTAAATTTTTATGAATTTTGTACAAAGCTCGTAACTTTAATTTATAAGGCCTTTTCTATGCAATGAATTATGTTTATATAAATAATTTAAAAAAAAATCCATTTATATTCCTTCAAGGGAAGAGTGGGCCCAGTGTAACATTTGGAGGCAGGGAATGGCAAACAGGTTTATGGATAGCTCGAAATTGGACGAAAGTGTTGGTGGGGGAGTATTTGTGAGAAGCTCCCCATCTAGCTCAAATTTAGGCTTTCGGACCACTGTAGTGTTTTCCAAGCGAAAGTACCTCAATTAAAGAAGCAGTGGATTGGTTGTTCGCTTCTGTAATATAATTACAGTAAAGGAGGTAAATATCTAACCCGACAGCAAAGCCGTAATTAGAGCCTTGGTCTAGTTATTTGTGCGTTCAAAATTAGTTAGAAATTAGGAATGCCTGACTTCCCTCTCGATTGCATCGAAATACTTCAATATTATCCTAACTTGGGTTCCTGGTCACAGCGGCATAGAGGGAAACTGCTTGGCCGATGAGCTGGATAGACAGGGGACCCTTGAGATGGCTTCATCGCAATATGAGGGGGTTGGAGTTCCCCTAAGAAGCTGTGGTCTGTTACTGGACAGATGGTCCTCGCGTCGCTGGGCTAGCGCGCAAACGTGCAAAGTCGCGAGATTCTTCTGGCCGCGAGTTGATCGGGTGAGCTCGAGAGAACTTCTAAGGCTAACAAAGCCACAGATATCGAATTTGGTAGGTATCCTCATTCATGTTGCGAGGCTTGGGTTTGCCTCAAGCCCTTTCTGCAGAATCTGTCTGGAGGATGAGGTCGAATCATCTCAGCACCTTCTTCTCGGCTAAGTTTTAAACATCTCACTTTTTCGCTACACCGGCGGATATTGTGGGTTTAAATATCACACATCTGGTGAAATTCATCAGGAGCTGGAAGTGGTTAATACAAACGTAAGCCCCCACTGTTGGTCGTCATCCTCTAATCCAAGCCCCTTCTTCCTTCTTTTTCCACCTGTCTGATTTCTCCCTTTTCCTTACTCTCAAGTTCATTTATCTGCATACATTTTTAACGCAATTTTTCTGTTTATTTCGAATTAAACTGAAACCTACAAATATACTAGTTTTCAGAAAAATGTCAAAATACTGTTTATGTTTGCGTCTGAGGGTGTATAGTACAAGGGTTGTTTGAAAAGTGCATGCCAGATGAGAGAGATGACACTACTGGCACGTACCTCGATGCTTAATTAGTAGCATCTCTTGGAAGAACACACACCAAGTTTCAGCCAGATCGGCCAATTTATTTGAGTTTGGCATTCGTTTGAATCGAGGAAGTCGAGTGATTTTCCTTCTCCACCACCTCATGACTCAGCAATTGTGGTCGCAAAATTAGTGGAAATGTATGCCAATATCCAGTTGGTGTTCCTAATTCTCTGTAACATTACAATACTGTAAATAGTCCATATTTCCTGAATTAATTATTTATAATTAATATTTTTACAGCTAATTAATATAATAATAAAATAACTAAATAATAACCTTGTACGAAAATTGCTCTTATAGCTGTCAAACCTTTAATGTGTTTGGACTACCGTTAAACATCTAAAACACGTTATTTTCAGTCGTGGCGGCACATTTTTAATATTCACTAACTGTCATCTGTTATGCGAAAAAAACTGTGGTTTCTTTCTGTCGAAGCTTTGGAGCACAAATAGCGCCCAATTCATATCTTGAGTGATGTTCGCTTATCTATAATGTTTGATGTAAATCATTTAAAATTTTTAAAAATTACTACTGATATGTCCAAAATTATCAATAAATCATTATATTCAGATCAAAATGGTTTATTCATGTCATAAAAAATGGCCTATAAAATTACAACAGATACTTTTGTCGAATACGGCAGCCCCTGCTCGTAAAATACGTATCTATGACGAAAGTTTGTATCAAATACCATAAATTATTTCATATTTTTAATTTCAGACAATTTACAAACAGAAATAAATTGTTAAATTGAAATATTTAGCTTTTAGGCCACTCTTACCAAATATGTATAAATGTATGAGTTAGTAACGAAATGGCCGATGCAGTTAGCCATTGACAGGGCACCCCAAATTATGTTCCGGCATGCTTTCTGTCACGCATGCCATGAAATGTTCACACCTTTTATAAAATAATATACAATTTGAGTTATATTTCTTAGAGCATGTTTCGGCATATTTTACAATAATTCCTTATTTTACATGCTTTGCGATAAATTAATATTTCGTTGATGATAATAATGTGGTGATACTGAGCGAAAAGAGTTTCAAAGTATATATTTATCGCGTATTTACTTATATACAGAGTTTTTTCTAAGGAAAAGATAAAAAAAGGAATACAAGTTTCCACAGCTAGAAAAATCTATTCTCAAAAATCAACGTAAATTTTGAACTACATTAAATTCGAATTTTATTATACTAAAAAGTCAATAGTCAATAAACCTGCATACGCGAAATATTACTAAATATTCTGAATAAAAAGTTAGAAATTTGCATGAAAAAATCATTTTTTTTTTAATTTGAACAAAGCTTAGTTAGTGTTCACAGGGTTTTTGTAGGACAATTGACTACATTTTTGCAAAGAATTATTAAAATTAAAAAAGGTCATTATAAGAATAAAAGTCACGATTGATGTGTGAATGATTGTCTTTATACTAAGTTTATTAGTTTAAATCAATTGAATAGATCGCGCGTGTTTCGATAAGAGTTCTAGAGCACAAATGACATTGTAATGCCCATATGTATGAGCGATCGGCTTAAAGGTTGTCTACGTCAGCAGCTAAGGAAGGCTTGCGATGCGGAGTTACGCTTGAGACACCCCACAGATTTAAATGCATTTTTGGAGCACATATTCAGAATTTTGTTTAAGATTTTATTTTCGGTTGTCCGGTCAACAGTATCTTTTCGCTTTGTAGTATTATTATTTTTAATTGGAATGTAATAAAAAATAAGTAGTATCGAAATACTCGTTTTTTATTTGTAATCCTTAAATTTTTAAAAACCTTAAATTAACTACCAAGCTGCAAAACCCCCAAATAACATTTAATCCTCAACCATCAATCATCAAACATCAACAATCAATATCCAATTGTCCAGGGTATTAATGTTCTTGCCTGGAACGAAAGACTTATATATTTTCGTTGTATTGCATTTGAGGTTTATTAATGAAATATTTAATTAAATTAGATTTTATTTTGAATTAAATTCAAATTTTATTCTCAATTTTGACTTCAACCCTTTGATTTGGTTTGCCCGTGATACAAAAGAGAAGTAGTTTCACTTAAATTTATTTGACGGATACAGGGATTTTTCAAGTTTCATTATTTGCTCTTGTTGCTAGCAGCGCTGCCGAATCGTTAATAAAAATAAAAAAGAGGTTGTCTGTAAAGTCGGTTTACTGACGATAGTTTAACGTGACAAAGTCAACAGAAAATACTGATGTAATGGTTGCAATTTTCAAAACAAAATTTTAATTTATATAGAGAAGGAGGTAAATGGAATCGCAATGGAATTGATCAAGTTACATTTACACAAACGTGAAAAATGACGAAACATTTATCAAATTCATGAAAGATATGTTCAATTTCGATTGTGCACCAGACGTTAATAAGTCAACAACACTAAGAGGCACCATCATCGATTTGCCTTTTTCAAGACACATTACACTCGAAACACTCCCTTTCATTTCCTACTTTTCCTATCATCGTCCTATTCTCAACAGAGAAATGGTTCATTACCATGCACACAGGAAGAAGGCATATGCAAATACAAATATGTGAATTTATATACAAATTCGCGTATACATACATATATATGCTCACTCAAGTAGGAGAGAGCCAGATGTCGAACGTTGCCGAATGCGGGGCCGATTGTGCTCTTTGTCGTTCGTTCCGCGCTCTCGCTTGCAGTTCAAGCAAGGTAACGACGATTGAGCAAGATAACGACACATTTTTTCGTGCGTGCAGCCGGCTAAATCGAATTATAAGACGTTATCACGTCATGAATAAATAATTGGCGCGTACACTTCTGCTAGGTGTTTGACCGAGCTTCTGCTCTTATTTGTGGTATGCGTCTTGATGTTGTTCATAAATGGAGGGACCTACAGCTTTAAGTTGGCTCCGAACGGCAGATGGCTTTTTTTGTGGAGATTTTTCATAGAGGTGTGCCATTGCCTAATCGTTAATAGTTACAGATAAATTACTGTATTTCGAAATTTATAAAACTGTACACCAGCTTCCTTGTATTGGTATTTAGGATTTTTACGGTGTGTAAATACGCATCTATTTTTTTCCTTTTATTAGGTTATAAAATTTAATTTGAAGTGAGTGTAGTTGAAAAATATAATCACAATTATATCTGTAATCTGATAGTTGTATTTTGATGAAGATGTAATAGTACCAGCAAAAGTCAAATGGCCAACATGGCTGCTAATGTCATTTAATATCTGCTTTTTTGCATTATGGGTTTATCTACAAGCCAGCCATGGAGTTATATAAATTTACAATTCATCGAAAGGTTTATTGGCGAATAATTAAAGAAAAATCAGCTTATGACCTTCCCTTTACTCTTTCGCACATGAACTTTGCACAAATTAGTAGTCAAGTCTTCAATAAATATCGCAATTATACATATGTATAGGTACAATCACACATACATAGGTACATACAAGTGGTTAAGCAAAACTCTAAAAACGGTAGTTAGCACACTTTGCATATTTCGAGTGTGTGGATCAGCTGTTGTGTTACACAGCCTGCGAAGTGCTTAAAATGTGCTGTTTACGAATCGATTTTACTTCTTACATTAACGTATGTCGCATAAGCTTTTTGTGCATATGTAAATGTATTATATTAGCTGATGCACAGCAAGGTTTGCAAGTTTTGAAAGGGGTTTTCTTTAGAAAATTATTAGCATCGTAATATAGGTATGTACGTATGTGTATATGTCATAGAGTCATAAAAATGATTATGCCCATGTAATTTTTTTAATTGCAAAGGCATAAATATTAGTAATAGCACTAGCGAGCAGTAATGATTGGATTGACATTTGAGAAAAAAAGCGCTTGATGATTATAGATTTTCATTGAGAAATGTAGTTGCTATTCGGTTTGTCTGTCACCTCAGTTCATTGACATTGAAATATTTTAGTTAGCGCTGTTTCTAAAGTTAGCCGAAAACAGTTAGCGTATAATTCCAAAAAAAAAAACACACACAAATCACTAAAATAAAATAAATATTGAACAAATGACTACTAAATGAAGACGTTGTACCCAATGCACATTTAAGACATTCAATGTCAGACTTATACACTCGATTTGCAACAAATAGTGCAAGCAGTAGAAAAACAAGAAAAAAATGAGAGAAGAAGAAGATTAAAAAGGAAAAAAAAGAAAATAAGTAGAAAAATAAAAGAAGAAGATTACAAAGAAGAATAAAAGAATACGAAAAATTAAAGAAGAATAAGAATAAAAATAAAAGAAGAGGAAGCAAAATAAAAGGAGAAGAAGGAGGAGCAAAACGAAATAAGAAAAAGTAACGTAAAGAAGAAGAGGAAGAAACATAAAAGAAGAAAAATTTAAAAAAAGGAAGAAGAGGAAGAAAATTGAAAAAATAATTTTTTTTACATTGAATTTTAAAAATCAACAGTGAAAAGTAAAAAAAAAGTTAAAAACTCTACATATACGAAAATATTAAAAAGTATTTAACAAAGATTGATTTATTATCTAGTTGATGTGTGCGGCTTAACATGCGTAAAAAATATATTATCACTTAACAATATTAAATTTTTGGAAAGGCAAGCAGTCTCTGCATTTAGTTGAAATGTGTTTTTGTAAAGTATGAACAGGTGGTAGTAGTAGAGCAGCTGACTTCATTTTTTTCTTCTATTTATTTGGTTTCTAAATTGTCAAATTTCGTTTGAGTTATTCTAAATCAATTCAATCGTTGTTCATTTCGTTTTGACATTGTAGGGGCCAAAAGCAAAATCAAAATACATTGCTTTTGTTGTTTTTTCTCTACTGCTGCTTCTTGTTCAAAGTGCCTTGGTGCCTACAAGTAGCGCAAATCGCATAAATCGCTCAAAAAATTCAACTTTTAACTCTCTGCCCTTGTCTGCCCTTGAAAAACACAAGAGCTTTTAAATTTCTAAAATCGTCTAATGCAGCTTCAAAAAGTAGATGTATGTACATAATTTTCATTGCAGGGCAATTTCAATACTTTTTGAATAGAAAAATAAGTGGCAACACCATTCAAAAAATAATGTTTAATTCAAACGTTCTAAAACAAATATTCGCGTGATACTCGCAACCTAATACTTAATTCATTTGTATTGTTATTTACCATTTTCATCTTAAATTTATGTGGTAGATTTGTTTATTCTTTTCAACACATTTGTTTGATATCCGTATCTAAATTTTTTGTTATTTATTTAACACGAGTCTGCATCTACCTCAGCCTCAAATGTTTCCAAAAATGGTTTTGGCCTCTTTGTTTAATGGAGCGTACACTTCTGGCCACTTACTGAAGTAGTCCATAACAACGAGCACATATTTGTTGGCGGAATCACTTGTTGGAAACGGACCCGCAACAACCATGGACACTCGCTCAAATGGTGAACCTGCGTTGTATTACTGTAATCATCCACGACTTCTCTCCTTTGGACTTTTCGCTGCTATACACTCCGCGGAATTGCGAATTCATTCGGCTACTGATTCTCTGCCATTTACTCAGTAAAACCGCTGCTTATTCTTCTCCAGCGTTTTAGTGATACCTATTCAAATACGCAGTAGGAGCTCGACCCAATTGAAGATGTACGCCAATTGGAAATTTTTCTATTTACCGTAAAATCGAAAGATTTGACAATTTTGAATATTCAATTGGTTAATTTTGAGACTCATTTTTATAACTATTTGTATTGTCATGAAATACCCTTTTTTAAATGCAACTTTGCCATAATCAGGATACGTGCATTTATGTGTGTTGGGTGTAAACAGTCTCGACGGTAAGTTATTTCGAAAATATTTGGATCAAGCAAAGCGCCACTTGATTGCTCAGTCGATTGCCTACTCTCAATTTGTCTATAAACAATGTAAGTCACGTGCGTTTGAGTCGATACGTGCTGTGTCTTATAAACTTATAACTTATAATTTTTCTTTTTTTTTAATTTCTTACTCTTTTACGACCATTTTTTTCTTGCGCTTCTGTTTTCTTATTTAACATTTGGAGGTTTCGTATGAGCGTGCAATCAAAACGAGATGTGCCATAGCAAACATAGACAAGGCGAGTTTTATTGAATGAATATTGCTGCTTTTGGTATTGCATAATTATTTGAGATTTCCGCTTCATTGAAAAATATTGCACGCATTTTGCCTTTTTTTGTGCACGAAATCCACACACTTCCCTAGATTTGTATTTAGTTGACAGTAGTTGAAATCATAAACTAAAAATTAAAAATAAAAAAAGATAAAAAATAAAAAATATAAAAAATTAAATAGTAGAAAAAAGCAAATAATTTCAATAGTGATTAAATTTTCTCCTTAGTTAAGTGTTTATAATACTTGTATATATATACTATTATATATACATAAATATATACTTGTAGCATAATTGATGGATAAATCTTTGTTTAGGTGCCTTTTATGAAACTGCTTTTTCATGAGAAATATGCGATCGGAAATTTGCCATTGCCTCTATTAGAAACCACGTTTGTAATAACTTAAAAGTTTCATGTACGCAGAGGCAGTCACGCACAAACCCATACGATTAAGTCGGCCGCAACTGCTTAGACCCAACAAATACGTAGTGTAATGTGCACATTTTAGTTGCAGCCGTAAATATTTAACAATTTTTTTTCCGAATGCAATGTTGTGTGCAATATTTTCGAAGAACATTAAAAGAGGAATTAATTAACGCAACAAAAATTACTACATTTTAAGAAACAGTTACATTGACATAAATACAAACATATGCACATACGTGTGCAATTACGATACTGTTGCATTAATTTTTTTTATACTTGTACGTACGTACATATGTATCCATACGTTTGTTCGTATGTATGCATACAATGAAAGAATTGAAACTCAGTTTTAGTTGTAAGAGCGGGTATATTATTTCTGTTTTGTTCACTGCTTTGCTTCTTAATGAATTTAGTTGGCATTAGCAAGTATTTGGCTTTACAAATGAAAATATTTATTTTTTTCTTTGACAAAAAAAGAAGAAAGAAAATGTATGTATGTAGAAGCTGTGGGCGGCATTTTCATCAAGAGGAAAAGCAAATATGGTTTGTGTTTAACAAAATGAGATTTCTGATATTATTTTTGGGGTGATAAAATGGATGGAGGCAGCATTCTGTAAATATGTCTATCTTAAAAAATAAGTTGATGCGTTTATGCGAATATGTTCTGGAAGTATAACAACAACAAAGTTTGGATTTTACATGCAATCTTAATCTCCCTTAGTTTGACAAATAATATGAGTTAGAAGTTGTTGTGAGCAATGCATTGAGAAATGAGAGAGGTAGTAAAACTAAAATTAAGAGGGCGTTTGTACGAATATGTGGTACTATATTAGGTGCTTTATTTTATTAAAAATTTTTATAAATTAATTTGTTTTGTAAAAAAGTCGATTTTTGGAGGTATTTTCAAATTGGCCCAGCTCAAGTGAATCTCAACATTTTCCCGAATATTTTGGCGAACGTCTTATGCTCACTATCTCTTAGTTTTCGGCATCTGCATTGTGGATAGCCGTCATCTGCACTGCGAGTTTTTTAAAGCAGTTTCTGGGGTACTTTCTTGTGCATTTATTGTTTACGTTTCAAGGATTTCGTAGATTGATTCTTCCGCATGGTGTAGGCAAAGTGTTTTCGTCACAATATCAAACATCAGTGGTTCTCTTATTTGAGCTGCATCTATTTTTAGCTTTTAAGCCATATCCAAATATGATAATATAAGTCCTCTGTTCTGCCGTTCAATCGCATACATTCAGCTGCGGGTTTGACCAGCTATCGGGACCATTTTTGTTTTCTTTTTTGGCCCTATACCTTTCCATGTTACGCATATGAATCATCTTGGACTACAGCGTCACCTATCGTCAATTTTGCTATGACTATATTATTCACCCAAGTTAACCAAATTTCATCGAAATCGAACAAATCAACAAACATTCATTTTAATAAATTAAATACAAGGATGTATAATTCTCACGGCAATAGGTGGCGACATACGCGAACTGCAATCCTGCTCTCAGTGAATTTGAAAGAATCAGTTCATTTGCTAAAGTAATCATTGGGGCTCGGAGTTGGCTTAAAGCTTAGAGGAGGAGCTCAGCAAAACATCCAAAAAGTGTCTCAGCGCCAATTATATGTATATAAAATAATCAGTGATTTTTATTAATTTTATTAGTGCATGGGTTTCTATAATTATTTTATTAATGCGTGAATTTATCAATTGTTACGCCATAGCCAGAAATATTATCACTTTCAATTAAGCTACATTTTCATGTAATGAGAAATTGTTAATACTTAATACAAGTAGATAACGCCATAAATTTTTAGCACAGCATAAAAGAAGAGTAGGTGGTAATTTCTGCAGACCTATTTAAAAAAAACTTTAGTTTTGGGTTATGTCGTTCTTCCAGCAAACGGGAGATATGTACACGCACGTATGTGTGTATGTGTAAGTGCTGTAAAATTCAGAAAGTTTTAGACTGTTGCAATGACAAAACGAATTGTTAACTGCCCATCTAAGTGGGAATGTACATACATACATTCACACATAGATATGCCCATGCCTACTATGGGATAGCAAATACTCATATCACGTGCGTGATACACTCATAAAACTAAATTAATTTGTTTATTTGATTTAAAATAACAAAAAAAAAAGGCTCAATTGAATGAAAATTACAGTTGACATTTGGATGCAGTGATTATTGCCGTTACCGACACGAAAGCACTTTTTCGCTGTTTATGCATTGCACAACCTCTTTTGAAATTGAGATTTTCGATTTGCTTGGTGACGTTGAATTTCTATATAAGAGTACTTCTATATGTAAAATGTATACACAAACAAAAAAATTAACGCTAAAAAATGTACGATGAAAACAAAAGGTAGATCAAGATGGATTGACGAACTGGAGGATGATATAAGGAAACTCAAAGTAAAACAAAAAACTGGAAGGAATCAACCAAATGAAGACATATTATTATTACAGATGGAAGTCGCTAGGGGCTAAATCTGGTGAATACGGTGGATGTTTCAACAATTCAAACTTTAATTCAAGGATTTTAGCCATTGTCAACCGTCAATGAATGATGAAAAAGATTTTTTTTCTTTTGTAAACTGGAATTTTTTTCTTTCAGCTGGTCTAAAGGTTTACAATTTTTTCAGAATTTATTGTTTTACCAGTTTGTAAGTAATCCACAAACAAAACTGCTTTCGCACCCCAAAAAACTAACACCTGTTTGGCCGATTTCTGAACACGAACTCTTTTCGGAGCCGAAGAGCCTGGTTCACACCACTCTTTAGCCTCCTATTTTGATTTAGAATCATGGTGATAGATCCAAGTCTCATCCATAGTGAAAGTCGCATTCGATTGTGTTTTTGTTCCATTGTGTACTCAGCTTTCTGAAACCCAGTACTTCATTAAAAATATTGCCTACACAGCCCAATGAGATGCTTAGGGCTTCTACTAAATCTCTTTCAGGCACTCGACAATTTTCCAAAACGATATCTTGTATTTTTCTACGATTTCTGTAGTTGTTCCTGTTTTTGGATAACTTTGACGTAAATCGACTTCAAGGCTTGTACGGCCAGGTTTAAATTCAGCAACCCATCTTTCTATTGCACTACTTGATAACGAAAAGTCTTTAGCAGAGCTTTAGCATTTGCTCATAAATTTCCTTTTCTTTTAAACCTTCTAAAAATAAAAATTCAATCACTGTACGCTACTTGATTTTCTCCATTCTAGAAAATACTGTGACCCGTCGATACTAAATGGTTTGTAAGCAAAGAATGAATTGACAGATTAAAATGAAACATGCGTTCATATGAAGAGTGTACCAATATAACAAAAAAAATGTAGGCTAGTAGCGAGGGTATGTTTTGCTTATCGAACTGCAAAACTTATTGAACAACCTGGTTTTTTCATACAAGGAGCACTCTGCCTGTCATTGCTTGATTATATTAAAAAGGAGCTTTGATTTCAGGCTTACACTTTTGAAATAGAACTGAAATAGCCGATACCCAAAAACAAGTATTCCTCTTTTTTCCGACCACCAAACTCATTCCAGAGGGACAAACGGAGAAAAATGAATAAGACTGAGCTGTTAGCGCGAGAGCACCTGATAAAAACGGCAAGATTTTCGAATAACTTATAGATTTGTCGCCATGCTCCATTGCACAAACCTAACTCATTGTTTAAGAAATTGAGCCAATGGTTGTGAATGATCAAGCACGAGATTTAGTATTTGATATGACCTCGTCTTACTTTTTCATTTTCCGATGCAAAAAATTTCACTTCGAAAAAACTGTTTATGACCACAACGAGAAGTGAATGGGAGGCACGAGCCAATTACCGTGCCAGCTGTGTCTGCTGCGAATATTATACCTATGTACACCTAGTATATTTGCCAAGACAACTGCATAAGTGTATTACGAGTATATACATATGTATTAGGGATGCCAATCCCGCATTCTTGATATTTAGTAGTTTATTGAGTACTAACAATTCATGGATTAGCTGGTACGATTATCGAGATAAGTATTTTAAGTGGATGAAAGATTTTTGTCTAGGTGCCTGTGTGCCAATTTTTAATCCGAATTATATTTGGCGCTTGTCTACTGATGCTATCTCACATTTACTCGCTGTTTAGTATTTTGTTGGTTATATTGCCCATGATTAAATGGCGAACTACATTATCCAGTGTTGGTCGTTCTTGTTTCCAATGCGTACTTAAGCTTAAGCAAATTCGATTCAAAAAATGCGATTAATTTTCCGCAAAGTTTATTTAAATCATAGCAGAGTAAGGCGAAATGTTTCTCGTTTTTAAAAAGCACTTCAGACTTATTGAATATTTACAAAACTTAGGAAATTTATGACCGGGAGGAATGTCAGGATCCCAGAACAACTGCTTTTTATATTGACACCCTTTATACGTATGCAAGCAAGTTTTGGATTTGATACCTGCCTTTGCATATAAGTATAACTAGCTGACCCGGCGAACTTTGTTCCGCCCTAGAGGCAATAAAAAAACAGATTTTTGATTTTATTAAGTTAATTTTTTTATTAATCAAGTATTTCAGTGAAGCTTTAATAGATTGCACTCTTCAGTTAAGCACCTTGTGATACACGACATTTTTGGTTTTATTATCAGGTGCAAGAACAAACAACGCATTTGGTTTTCCGACCCGTGAACATGCCACATATAATTGACCATGTGAGAAACATTGATTTTCTAGATTCAGACCTCAAACTTTCAAGGATTGGCCTTGTGATTTGTTAATGGTCATGGCGAATGCAAGACGGATCGGAAATTAAAGTCTTTTAAACTCAAACGGAAGATCGGTTAAGATCATCGGGATCCTCGGAATGAGAACTTCTTCCCCTTCGAATTTTCCTTTGAGTATCGTCGCGTAAACCACATTGTTCATCAATTTATTTAACACCAAACGCGTACCGTTGCAAAGTTGCAAGGAGTGTAAAAATTCAATTGGATAGTTGGTGGCTTCATCTTCATTTATTACACAGTCAATGGATTTGAATGAATGCACTGTTCCAATGATATCATTTAGAATTATGTAGTTATGGTCATCTACATCTTTATTCTTAGCCGCTAAAATTGCTCACTCACTCAACCATTCATTATTTTTGTAGTTATTAATGATGTTTGGGAATATTTTATTGATAGGTTCGTCTTTCGATGAGACAAAGTTACAAAAATTCTGAGGAAATGAAATCAATCCACTCGATTCTTCGACAGGTACTTGACCATTACCGATAGTCAGTAATTGCTCAGAGAAATCTTCAGTAGAAGTATCATTTAGTAATGCAACTCTCATGTTTGTTGTCAGCTGAAGTTTCTTCACATAGCGCCATAGATTTCATGATTTGAGGCAAGCGTTTATTTCGTCAGCAGCCGTTGATCTTGGAATTACTGGTAGCGTTTGGCGGAATAATGGCAATATCACTCTTCCACTAAGGCAGCACAATTCGGGCGTTTATCCGGAAAACTTCAATGCGCCACAATACTCGATTCAAATCAGCATTTGATAATTCTCTTCTTGTGCGTCGAAAATGATCTACAATACATACTTGTTGATCTCTGTTATTCGCTCGACGACTTCGCATTGCCAACCGAGCCGTTTCACGGGTTGCCTCGCTTTGCTCTTGTGATTGAGAAGCACGAAGTCGAGCCATACTAACGCGGCGCTCTTCACGGGCAATTCCTTGTGCTTCTTCAGTCGTTTCATTCGCAATGTTTTGTATCCTTCTTGCATTACGGTTTTGTCGGGAAAGATTCGATCATCTTGGTCGCGGCATTGATAATGATGATTCAAAGAGAATACAAATTAATGTGATTATATATTTCTGACAAAATTTATATTATCACATTTACTATTTAACCATAGACAAAATTACGTTTAGCTGTCATTTGCGTTTTGTTATTCCATATCAGATGCGTTTTTGTTATACCACATTTTATAGTGACTTCACGGAAACGCGTTCGAATGGGATAAAAAGTATCCTATGTCCGTCTCCTGGTTGTAAGCTACCTCTCCATCAATTTTCAGCCACTAACATGACTTTCTTTTATATATATAGATATACTTTTGTGTATATGAAAGCTCAAAATAATAGAAAAACCTTTCTCCTGGGCAATCAAGGACAAACCATCAGCTTAGAATAAACCTCTCAGGGTGACATAGAGATAAGTAGTATGATATTACATACATAGATATATACTTATATTCGTATATATTACTATACGTAGGTATCTTTAAGAAACAAACAATAAATTTTTAAAAATTTCAAAACACGTGTGTCATTAATTACCCAGTCTGAGTATTTTATTTAATATTCGTTCATTAGCCAAACAACATTCTGAGGCCAATAAATTATCGCTTTTGTAAGTAAGTAAAAAAAAGGAACAATACTTTTGCGAAAAACAGTGAA
Source organism: Anastrepha obliqua (assembly GCF_027943255.1). Taxonomy (NCBI): domain Eukaryota; kingdom Metazoa; phylum Arthropoda; class Insecta; order Diptera; family Tephritidae; genus Anastrepha; species Anastrepha obliqua. Next base: position 80,483,602 of record NC_072895.1, on the reverse strand, counting down.
GTATACCAGGTTGTTTGAGCTCTGATTATTTTCAAGTGCGCCAGAGTGTGGTAATTATGTAAATACAGATTTTAATTTTTAAATTGAAATTCAAGACTGTAGCACAATTTTTATTCAAAGTAATATAATAAAGGCGATATTTAGCTGAAAATTAAATGTATTTTTTTTTTTAATCATTGCTTCACTTTAGTAACGATTTACTTGTTTTCCTTCGGGCGTATTCTATGTAGTTTTCCTGAAGATCGAATTATTGAAAAGTATTAATAAATTTAAATAAAGTTCAAAGTTCCAAAAATTAGTCCAAATCTCCTTAAGGCAAAAACTGAAAAAATATTGAAGAAAAATTGTATTATAATATATCTTTTCATTCCTAAGAACTGAAATGAACCCGAGTGATGGCAAAGATTTTCAACAGAACAAAATAAGGGTTCAATCACAGTTTTGCCGAGATCAACTGGCAAACTGTAACTAAAAAATCAATTGCATCAATGTCCCATAATAAACAGCACAATCACTCTTGCCAACGAGTGCTACATTAGACTGAACAAGATTTTTTAAGACGTATGTGTACTTACTGTCGTAGCCGAATGGGTTGGTGCGTGACTACCATTCGGAATTCACAGAGAGAACGTAGATTCGAGTCTCAGTAAAACAACAAAAGTTTTTTCTAATAACGGTCGTCCCTCGGCAGGCAATGGCAAACCTCCGAATGTATTTCTGCCATGAAAAAATATTTGCCGTTCGGAGTTGGCTTGAAACTGTAGGCCCCTCCATTTGTGGAACAACATCAAGACGCACACCACAAATATGAGGAGGAGCTCGGCCAAACACCCAAACAGGGTGTACCCGCCAATTATATAATATATATATATGCGTACTTGAAAGTTAACGCTAGTGCACAGTGCACTTGAATGAATTTAACTGTTCTTGACTTAAAATTTTTGAACCACTCTAAATTCGTGTCAGAAAATTGATTTTCCAAAGGATTTTTCATAACTTTGAAGTGCATAAGTGTAGTCGGTTGACTAGAAAAAATTACAAAGTTATTAAACAAGAAATAATAATGCAAAAAATATTATCACTGGTACATATAAAGGGTGATCAGATTGGAGGTACTTTTTCCAATACGGTTTTTTTTACATAATTTTTCTCAGTATTCAGGACAACTTATGGTGCGGCCTATGCGCTGGAGGAATCATCGCTCTAAATTTCTTCAAAGACGAGGCTGGCGCCAATGTAACAGTGAAGGGCGAAGGCTATCGCGCAATGATAAACAATTTTTTGATCACGGAAATTGTAGTTCGTGATCTCCACAACGTTTGGTTTCAAGAAGATGGTGCTGCTTGTCATACAGGCCGTTAAACAATGGATTTACGGCGTCGTCGTGTCGGTGAGCAATTTATCTCTCGTCTTGGATCAGTGGATTGGCCACCAAAATCGTGTGATATCGCACCTTTGTGCTTTTATTTTTGGGGGCATGTAAAGTCTAAATGCATTGTGCACAAACCAGCTTCGATTGAGGCATTGGAAGTCAACATTACTAAAGTAATTCACGAGATACCGATTTTCACCCTTTGTATATAGTAAATATATTGTCCCTTATGGCAGAAACATGATTGTGTAAAAGTTAAAATGTTAGGATAACAGGTTTGAAAATCTTTTGCTCTATGAAAATTTTAAGGTTTGGTTTCTGATATAAAAAATTATTTGTGGTTTCCATGTACGCATGCCATTCTGGGTTTTGTTATAACATAGATTATATCCAAAGGTTCATCAAGCCAACCCATTAACTCAAAATTGGAAAATGCATGCTTCTGACAGGAGGAGGACGATATGTATATTATAAGAGATTAGGGGAAAGAAAATAGTTGACGATTAGAAAATGCGAATAGAAAACCAATGTGAGCTCGAAATCAGGGTTAGGGTAATTAGTTAGGGTATTAAATTTGAATTGATCGATTAAGGGCTTCATCAGCAGATATTAGAAATTTTTAAGTTACACGTTTTTTGTTTTATCTCAAAACCGTTATTTGACGTTACATCGAAAATGACAGCGACTAAGCTTACATGGAAAGTGGATGGTCTAGTTTTTAGTTTCTGTTGAGTGTAAGCTAGTGTAATCGCACTACGTTCTATAAGATAAGCCCTGACTGTCACTTTAAATTGCTTTTCCTTATTGGCAATTAAATATAATATTACTTGCTTGATTTTAAAAATGGTTGGCGTTTGAATTTGCTCAGGCCTTTTACTATGGAAGTCTGAAATATGTACCAAGTGTCTATAAGATATTTAAACTCTTACGCCATTTGGTATTTCGTGATTGACGTTAATGAAAAAACAACTGACGCATACCCTTGAAATCGGTCAATGCCACTGGAGAGGCATTTAAGAAGAAATCAATTGATTGTACACCTACATACATACATATATGAAAGCATTTCAGACCGCTACATCCCCTATAGCAATACGGATAAGTATCTAATAAATACTTACATATATTATGATTATGAATAATTTCAAAACGCTTAGAAAACTACTCACTTTTTCTAATACCGGGCAAAAGCTGAGCACTTTTCCTTGGTGGATATTGTATCTCATTGCTCGAAAAGGGCAAAGTAACTAATCATATTACAATTACTACTGACTAAAAAATTGGTAATTGTTGTTGTGATCACAGATATCGCGCTATCTAAAGTGCTCAGTATGCAGTTTTACAACCCATTCAGTTTTAGTACTTATAATTAAGTGTAAGTGTGAAGTCGTTCAAAAATCGCGTTAATTTTGTACCTTTTTTTCTACGCAACGTTGAGAGTTTTCTTCCATATACAGATTCGGAAGTCGTTTATATGGCAGAAAATGGTAAACAACGCAGGGGAAAAATTATCAAAAATGAATGAGAATTTTTAACTACTTGAATCTTTCACTTTATTGTACTATGGGCTTATAAGTGAATGGGCTTATAAAAATGTATGAGTGTGAAATTTTGATGAACATTTTTTTTAATTTTTGTGAATTTTATGCAAAGTTTGGAGCATTAAGTTATATGATTTTTGTTGTAGATTGGACTATGCTTTTATAAAAACTTTTCAGTTTTTTTTTAAACTTGGGTATTTTTATTGACAACTGTCTACAAATTGAAGTTATACTGAAACAAAATGAAAGATAAGGAAGAAGAAAACTAACAATTTCAGGGTTTATAGACGAGAAAAATGGAGGTAGTAATAATAGTAATCCATTTTCATTAAGCATTTTCTGCAGAGTATAATTTTTTTCAATCGATTGATTGACATTTTGCTGCCGCATAATACGTAAAATCGTGAAAAGTAGACCAATTTTGTATACAAGTACGGGTTCTCTCTGCACTAATCTTCTTTGGACATTGGCTCATTAAAGATGCATTGGTAGTAACTGTAATTTGCCTATAAGACAATCATCCAGCGCACCTTGTAAGTCGGTTGCCCATTGACTGCAAAACGGATTTGACGAAAATCTTCACTGGAGGTCAAGCAGGTTTTTTGCGCGCCTCATGTTTTTGTACGAAATGGTCCTGTATGATGGAAGGGATACATTAGAAATTATCATAGCGCTATGTTTGCAAATATCAGCCTACATTGAAAACATAAAAAATTTCATGCAGTTTAAAGGGCAGCATAAGGTATATTCTGAAGCACCTTTCACACGCACACTTTTGTGCGACGGTGCACAACAAGAGATATAATATTAGCTGTCGCACAAAAACGTGGGCTATGGCACTCAACCTGTATAAGTAAACGTTTGGAAAATAAGATTTGCCAGTTCAGTGGAAGTAACATATACTTTGATGGCAGAGTGTGAAGGTTAAACCATTTTCCTGTTGTAAATTTGGGGCTATGTTTATTAATTTCGAACAGTCGCTGAATACGTAAGAAATAAATTGTCGATAGGGGGAAAAATTTACAAAAGGTTACAGTTGCTCAGGAAGTACTTTTATTTTCCATAAAAAAGAAAAAAAAAATTAAATTTTGAAATCATAGAGGTTTTTATTTTTATCAATCATGTCACAAAACGCTTATCTTTTTGGTCTTGATAAAATTATTTATTGGAAATTCTCTATCAAGCAAATGCAAAATCAGGCTATAAATCTTGGTACTAAATAATTATGACTATTATGGTATATCAGCGTGAATAGGGCTCCATAAAGCCTCCAACAACCCGTGATTATAAATGAGTTAACCAGCAATTAAGTCAATTTTTCCAATTGATAAGAAACAAGCACATTTGTATCGCAAATCAGCAAAATTCCACTTACCATATATTCTCAACTTATTAAATTGCAGGAGCAAAAGTTATGTACATATGCGAACACGCACATACTTGTAAATACCTGTTGAAAAAGTACTCATAAAGTATTGATTTATGGATTTAAAATTTTATTACATTTTGTCTGTGTCATTTCTCAATTGACTTTATCGCAGCAAGAGTTAAACTAATTTTGTTTTTTTTTTTTTTGTAACTGTTATCAGAGCAAGCAGCTCTTACAGAAGCGCCAGATTACAGCGACACTCAGACACTCAATTTGGATTGCCTGGCGAAAAGTTACGACAGTAATAATCATTATTTTGTCTGATAGTCGGATTAGCCGGTGCTACAAGACATCTGAACCTGTCGTGTGTCCTCATTTGTGTGTGGAATGTTTTTTATCGCGAATGCATACATTTATGTAACTTTATGGTGAGATATTTGAAGCTTAAGTGCTAACGTAATTTTAAGTGCGCTACTTTTCAATTTCTCTCACTCTTCTTGTGTATGATTGTTCTCAGTTATTATATGTACACATGTATGTATGTATGCCTGTACCGTTACACATATACTTATGTAGACATACAGTTTCTTATGGCCTAAAAATGAATGGCCAGACATTTTATGTGAATGTACCATAAGTTCATGCAATTGTTTTGATAGAGGGCGCGGAGAGGAGTAACGTCGAAATTATCTATGATGAGAGTACATGATTAGATCGGGAACTGCTGTGTGTTTCAGCTATTTAGCTGTGACTTTGAATAATAGGTTAGTTTATGTTAAACTGGTTGACTCGCAGTCACGCATACACCGGTTCGGTCCATAGCGATGCTATTTAAAGCTCATAAGTTCGCTTCAGAATTCAATAGTCCACCCGCAGAGTGTCTGTTTCTATTGCGAATTTAAGGAGTCATTTCCAACCTACTGCTGAGATATCTTCCAGTTCATCAAACTGTGGTGTCCGCAGATATTTTGCGTGTATTTTGTATAATGCAGAACATCCGCAAAGAAGATGCTCTGAATTTTCATTGAGCTCTGCTCCCTACATTTCCTGCATTTCTCACTGGTCATGATTCCTATATTATAAGCATACGCTGCAACTGGGCTATGTCTCGTCGGCCGCCTATCAGAGTTCTACAATCTGTTCGTGTTAGTGGTGGTGTAAATCGAATACGACTCTAATCGTCATTTTTACACAGAATCTAAGCCTTCCTGCAAGTGGACATGCTCTCCCATCTTGCCCTGAATTTTCTGATCGGGTTTTGTTTGTTGCATAGTATTCGTATTGACTTTGGTATTTCGTTGACAAAATCCGAGGATAGAGAGACCGCGTTTTTTCGCAATATCGTCTATTATCTCGTTTCCATCAATGCCCTTAACATATGGAAAAGTAGGCGTGGTTTTTACCCGACCTCAATATAATACTAGTTATGTTGGATCTGAAAGAGGTGGAGTGCAATACGTGTATCAAGTTCTAGTTATTAAGTCGTTATTGAGATGTTTACTCAAAAACGGGCGTGGTACCACCCATTTTTCAAGATTATACTCTCGTTGTTATTCCTTTCTTGGGTTTTCCTTTTTTTCAAAATTACCGTTAAATAGGAGGTGACCGACTTCGTCCATTTTGGTCAAAGAGTGATATGTGTAGCAGGTTGCACTTGTTCGAGTTTTCGTGTGCACGGACGTACGGACAAATGGATCTACAGACATGTAGACACGAAATCGACACCTATCATCATTTTGTGTATTTCAGTATACGAGTATATATAATATGTATATGTCTATCTCGATTTCTTTATGCTGTTCCATACAACCGTTATGTGAACAAAATTATAATACCCTTGGCCACAAGTGCATGGGTGTAGAGAGGCACAACGAACCTATGGTGGCATTAATCAAATATTTACACCAATGGTGTCACCCTTGCGGATACATTGACTTCTCGGTAGTCACGCGCGGGATTTTTTTATACCCAAATGTGGCAATTTTGTTTGTTTATATAGCCGCCGAGATAAAAGCTGCTTTCAATTTGTTAACCACTTAGCGACTTGCGAATAAAAAAAAATGTTTGTTGAATATGTGTGCACTTGGCCAAGCCCTTGAAAGAGTTTGGAGATCCGCCAGTTTATAATGGGTGTTTTTTAAAGAGCCTGAGAACTTAAAACGATAATATAGAACAGAAATATTCTTGGAATGAATTTTTTTTTTGGAATCTGGTGGACAATGCTATGGCATTTATTTTTTGAATATTATATCCCGCAAATATCCATCGCGGCTACGAGTTACATGGTCCATTCGATCACTCCAATTTTTTAACCCTTTTTCCAACAAATCTGACCATATGGCATCAATGGTGGCTTGAATATTGTAATAAACCGGTTGCTAAGCGCGTTGTATGGCAAGCTGAGCCGTTCTGTTGGAACCAAATATCATTGATGTTTAGCTGATTAATTTTCGGAAACAAAAATTCAGTCAGCATAGCTCGAGAGCGCTCGTCATTCACCGTATCAGCAGCTGCTTCCTCACTTCGAAAGAAATATACAGCGATGATGCCGTCAGTGCTGTATGAACTTCGCGAGCAGATTTTGTTTGCAAAGTAAATTTACACAATTTGGAAGCGTTGTTCTGGTGTTAAGCGATTCATGGCAGCTCACCAAACCTTACTGAATAAAAATGTCAACACAGTTTGCCATACTTAGCTGCCAAACCATAGTTATCAATATCGATAGTTCTCATGCAGCTAAAAAAACACCCGATACAAGCATAAATAGTAGCATATAAGTGCATCTCAAATTATTTGCTTAATTGGGCATTTAATTGGGCATTGAAGCCACATTTTATTTATAGTTTCTTTATAAATTTATAACTTCAAACTTATAAATTTAAATTTAAAAACTTATAAATTTTCCACCGCAAAGACAGAGAGATGGCACTACGGCCACATACAGAGGTTATGTTTAGTTAGTAGCATCTCTTGGAAGAACCCTCAAGAAGCTTTAGCCAGATTGAACTATTTCTTTGTGTTTGGTATTAGTTTGAATCGAGAAAGTGGAGTGATTTTCGTTTTCCATCACAACAACGCACCAACTCAAGCCTCATCAATTGTGGTTGCAAAATTAATAAAAATAGGGTTCCAACTCCTTTCACATCCACTTATTCTCAGACTTGGCTCCCTCGGACTACTATTTGCTCCCCAATTTGAAATGATTGACGGAAAAAGATTTTAATCACACGAGGAGGTGATTGCAGAATAAATGGGTACTTTTCAGAATTGGGCAAATCCTATTATTCGGAAGTGATCAACAAACTAGAACATCCTAAAAGAAGACTATGTCGAAAAATAAAAAAGTTATACCCCAAACAATTAAATAGTTTTTATTTTTGCGCAGAGTTTTCAAACCACCCTCGTAAAGTATTAAGGCTTATTAGTCTTTAGTAAAGTCTGAAAGTCTAAAACTTCCTGTGAAAGTAAATGTCGTGGAAATTTTTCATGCAACATAAAACCATAAAAGTTAATCTAGTAATAATTGATAAGTGGCTGAAGTGTGCCTGTTAATCCAACATAATCATACCTACAATATACACACATACAAACATATGCACTCATGTATTTCCTAGAATTTGTACAACAGGAAAACCTCTCTCGGCACGAACAGTCTTCACTAATCGTCTTATTCCGGATTAAGGGTAATTAAGATTAAATAAATATGCGAACGGATGTTTTATGAAAGTGAAAGTCATTGTGGCTTATTTTGGGATTGTGCGAAGCATGAAGCATTGATTACACATGAGCACTTTTTTATTACACGGGGTTTTCTGACTGATTTTAATTAGTTCGACGTTGCTGATTACAAATCTACTTTCACTTGCAGAGGCTGAAATTTATGAAAATATGTGTATGTATGTTGAAGTATTGTTCGAATCATCGTTTTTAGACAAGAGAGTGTTATGAACAGATTGTTTCTTATGGAAATCCAAATAGTTTTTATTACAATATATTTTTGGTGTGTACAAATTTCAAAAAAATCCCATGAATGAGTCTGACTTTGTTAAAGCAACCCCACGTGGACTACTTGGGACTCAAGGCCGCTCAATTAAAATTATCCAGATAAGTAAAATACCGGTTTTATATGTCCACGGGAGAGCGGAGTTAAATTTAAGCACTGAGGACATTTGATCTAAGAGGGATCTAGAGACTTTATAATATTGCCCCGCTTGCATATTCAATAAAGGCGAATGGAACAGTATAAACAAACTCTTAACAATGATGTGAAATATTTTAGGTGCAAAAGTCCAAAATTAGAAATAGAAAATCTGGTATTTTTGATGGTATCCAGATCAGAAAAATAATGAATAACTGCATGAAAACTATTGAAATATTTACATAGTTGCAATAAGCTCCATTCTATAGTGAAAATATTCTTTTAATATAAAAGGTCGTCGGACTATTCTCGGTACGAAGTTGAAGTAGCCCCAGAGAAAATAATCGCGTCGTGCCGTCTTATTGAAACCACAGCTCGAAGTTTTTGAATTTTGAACACAGAAATATGATTAACATCGATCGATAAAGAAAACTATTGACTATAACGGTATCTTCTTCCACATTTAGAAAGAAATAAGGTCTGATGATACCACCCAATAAGCACAATTTTGCTTCTTGACATAGCAGCTGAGCGAAAAAGTAATCCGTCCGTAACAATAGAATGGCAAACTTTAAACTTTTGAAACTTGAATAGCTGCTGCAACAAAGTAATCGGAAAAAACTATTATTGCTATCTGGTCACCTTTTGTTTAAAGAGATGCAAAAACGGTTTCTTTCAATATCCTCTCTCTCTCTCTTTCTCTTGTTATTGTTGCTGCTGTTGTAGCAGTTTACTAAGCTCTGCCAATGCAATGTAGTCACCGTCTAACTCATCTAACGGTAGCTCCAGAAAAGGTGTTGTTTCAAACGGTTGGGTCCAGAAGGAGAGGGGTGTTAGATGAGTTGGTTTGATGGGGCATGTGAATAGGTGTTTAGTTTCGTGTGGTGGGCCTTCACATGCTGGACATATATTGGGTATATCGGTGTCGGTTAAGAATGCGTAGGAGTTTAACCTACTACAATATTCAGAACGTAATTGGGCCAAAGTTACGCGGATTTCGTGAGGTAGCTGAAACTCTTCGTCTGCAATAGGTGGTGGTTGAACTCCGATATCGGCATTCTGGGGCCTAGGAAGGTGGTATGTGTCTCCCGATGAATGCCGTTTACTGCTAGCCCAGTCAAGTGCACCGTACCATCCTCTCTCTCTCTAACTGCCTAGTTCGAAAGTATTTTCCAAGCGTCGATTAGTTTTGAGACACCCTTTTTTACTTTGTGCTTGTTTTCAAAAAAATATATAGCACCATCTCTACAACTTATGAGATGATTAAAATTATAATACATTTTGGGCAATCCTACCAGAAATGGCATCCACATTTCGCACACATGCACGTCCGTGTCATTATAAATAATAAAACAAATTTATTTTCTAACGGTGTTGGTCCCTTAGGAGGTAATGGCAAACTCTCGAGAGCATTTCTGTCACAAAACTTCTTCTCTCTCTGATGTTCGGTGATGTAACCAAAAGAGAATCAACCAAACTGAAGGAAAGCTCGTCGTTGTCTTCTTATTATTATTATAAATATCAATTAACAAATACTTCTTAATAATTGTCTTGTAACACTTTGCATTATGAGTTAATATCTTTATAAAAAATCAATGCATTTTAAACAGTAATTTAATACCTCAAACTACATCCCTACATCTTACTTTCTAATTTTCATTTTCAGATTTTTTTAACTGTGACGTGCAATTTTTAACTTAAGGATATGAGTTGCTAAAGTTATTTGGAGATATCAATTGACGTTCAGATCCGAACAGAAATCAACAAAACTACCTCGTTATAAAACCACCAAAACCGAAAATATGGCGTTCATAAATTTACCTTGCCGTAAGTAAAAAAGCAAATAGTAAAATAAATGTTTTCTATAAAAGTTTTACGAATTTCCTATACACATACAACTAAAATCGAATGCGTTTTAGTCACTGTAGTCATATTTCAGCCTAGAATCTGATCATTTCTATGAGCACACAGTTTCGATCAAATTCGATATGGAAACTGTAATTGACTTTGAAATGTGTATGTGTAACACGTAGTGCAATTTCGGAAAATATGATTAACTTTTCTTAGAAAGCCTGGAATAAAAATAAAAATACTCGTGCCATTCATAGATTTATTCAAAAGTAAAAATTGACCCCAAAATATTTCACAACGAAAGCTTTAGAAGCGACCGCCATAGCCGGAAGGGTTGCTGCGTGACTACCATTCGGAAGACGTAGGTTTGAATCTCCGTGAAACACCAAAATGAAAAACAAGTTTTTTCTAATAGCGGTTGCAAAAAGCTCCTCATAAAAAAATCTGCCGTTCGGAGTCGGTATAAAACTTTAGCTCCCCCATTTGTGGGACCACATTAAGACACACGCCACAAATAGGAGAGGAATTCGGCCAAATACCCAATAAAATGGTGTAAGCGCCAATTATAATATATATAAATATATAAATATTCCAATTTAATAAGCCATGGTTTTCAAAATCATTATTAATCTTCTTTATTTGCCAATTCGATTTCGAATATAGCCAATCATACAATTTTATATGAAAAATAAATACATAATTAGCGCCTACACTTCTGTTATGTGTTTGGCCGAGATCCTCCTACAATTTTATATAATTATATTAATTACCCGCTCGAAGCCGAAGTGTAGTCGTCCCTAAATGATCCCATGGTTATCTATGCTAAGGCAGGAAGGCCATTCGAGGGTTGGCGCATAACCAGATCGTTTAGATGCGTTCAGAGCCAGATCGCACGCAAAACGGGAGGTCATCTCAACCGTGCCTACACTTCCAACCCAATGGCGACGAACGCAGTCCGAAGAGCTTTCATAAAGGAAATGGGTTTGGGTGATAGTGTATCTCCCCTACAGCTATATACGAGGGGTGCCTTTTATATTTCGGGATTAGAGAACAAAAACAAATTTTAATCATCGAAAATCACTTTAATGTTTTTCAAAATATTCTCCATGAAGATCTATACACTTTTACATGCGTTTGAAAGAATTGACTTTTGCCACTCTGAATGAGGTACCTCCAAAACATGCATTCTGAATGCCGCAACCGCTTCTTCAGGTGTCGAAACTCGTTGGCCTCTCAGTTTGTTTTTTACGTACGGGAATAAAAAGAAGTCATTCGGTGCCAAGGCAGGACTAAACGGCGGATGTTTTGGGTGCTCAAAAATACAGTTGTTTGAGCCGATGTGTGAGAGCTCGCATTGTTCTGGTGAAGAGTGATCCGTCTTTGGCGATTGGTTTTCCTAATTTCTTGGAAGACAACTGACAAACAAATGGTTGTGTACCTTTCAGAATTTACTGTTCTGCGTTGTTCTAGTGGTACGGTTGCGACATGTCCAGTTTTTCCGAAAAAACAAGCGAGCATTTGCTTGGAATTGCTTCGTACGCGAACAACTTTTTTTGGATTTGGCTCATCTTGAAACACCCATACAGTCGACAGCTGTTTACTTTCGGGCTCATACGCGTAAATCCATGATTCATCACCTGTCACGATGTCATAGACGTGTTTCGAAGCCCCGCGATCGTATTTTTTGAGCATTTGCTTTCGACCAATCGACACGAGCCTTTTTTTGAGCGATTGACAAATTGTGTGGGATCCAACGCGAACAAATTTTTTTGACAGTCAAATGTTTATGCAATATTGAATGTATGCTGGTCCCACTAATGCCTAAGATTGTCTCAATCTCACGATAGGTCACATGACAATCTTGCAATATCAGTTCGCGCACAGCATCAATGGTTTTCGGAACAACAACTGATTTTGGACGACCTTCACGAAATTCGTCTTGGAGTGAACTACGACCACGATTGAATTCACCATACCATCGATAAACACTGGTCCTTGATGGAGCTTCATCGCCAAAAAATGAATTAAGTTCATCCGTGCAATGTTGCTGAGTTAATCCACGTCGAAAGTTGTAAAAAATAATCGCACGAAATTGTTCACGATTTAATTTCATTTTTGGACCGAGATGAATCTTTTAAGTTACTGTAAACAACACAAATAGCGCTGGTATTTCAAAACGTTCTGAATACGTAAAAGCCAAAAAATGTCAAACTTTGCGATACAGCTGTCAGTTGCCAGATTGCAACACCAGGGTTGCCAAATCCCGAAATATAAAAGGCACCCCTCGTAGTTAGTGTTCTACTATTTTTTTTTTCTAATTACCAACAGAGTCGCTTCTCTCTTGACATAGTTCTTTCTTCCTTGCTTATATGCTTATTATAAAATCAGGCTAAATAAGGAAGTAAAAAAGCTCTTAGACAATGGATTGGTGAATTCCAAAACGATTTTAGTCCAATTCACACAAGAATTTATTTGAGTCTTAAACTCTAACGTACTTGGCCTAAGGAAATGAACATGATGAGCATGAAATATTTATAATAATATTATAAAAAATGGGTGAGTTTTCAAAAATTGTAAAGTTGAGGTTTTGGTCAGAATTGTCTGCTGTCACGATGTCCCTTAAAATTACTTAGCTATAAGTACACGAAAGCATGATTTTTGAATGAACCGTAATATGTGCCTGCACAAAGTGTAATCAGTAATTTTTTTAGAATTTACAGAAACGTTTTTACATATGCAAGTTTTAAGTAAACAATATTTTTAAACATTATGTTGTTAATTTTTCGAGGGTCTGACTTATGATTCTTAATAACACTTTTAGTATTATTTTGCGCAAAAAAAGTTTTAAAAAGTTTATTCGTATAACTTCCGCTATGGTTGGAATAGGTGGATTATGAACACATTTTTCCTTTTTTTATTTATTTATTTAAATGCATTTTAAATAATTTTTTACTGAAGAAAAATCTGCTTCGAGCAAATTTTATAACTCCAAACAGGTGGGCGTTGAGACTTGAACTTTTCTGTAAACCCTTGTAGAATAAATACAGTCTATGTACCAAAGCGTGAGCTGACAAAATTTAAACTTAGAGTTCCGTTATACAAAATAAGTGTACCCTTTTCACAATACGCGTTGTGCAATTTGAAAATGAGTTCGGCGAATGAAAAACGATTTGAGGGAGTGTTCATTGTACACATCCTAAAGTTCTAAAAATGTCAGATGAATCTGCAGCAAAATATTTGAAGAAGTCGCAAAAATGTATGGCGAAGTTAAATGAATGAATCGAAGTTGAAAACGTTGGCGACTTCGTCGGACGAGGTCCAAAAAATATATATCTCCAAAGCAAGATCAGAAGATCTTTGATTTGTTTCTGACAAAGCCGACCTTACAGTTGGGTGAAGTTGAAGCCTTTTTATGGAAAAGTGGTGTTAAGGTATACAAAGACACGATTCGAGAATGTTTAGATGAAGAAAATGTCAAATTCTGGAGCACATTGAAAAAACCGCTGCTCTCGTTATCACACACTGAAAAAATACTTGCATGGGCTAAGGCAAATTCAGAATGGAATTAGACAAACGCAATCCTATTTTTGGGCTAATAGTTGCGTACGTCGGTCCTAGTGTAGAGCTGATAATCGACAACTTCAACGAACTTTAAAACATCTAGTTAAGGTTTATGTTTGGGGCTGCTCTTCGAAAAAGGTTTTGGCTTTTTGTGTTTACCGCCAATTTGAATGTAGTTTTGATGAATAAAATTGACGAAAAGGCATCGTTGCCAACAGCTGCAAAGATGTTTAGAAGAACTAGCCAACCTTGAATTTTACAAGAGGACAACGATCCCAAGTTTTGAAGCTAAAGGTGTATAGAGTGGAAACAGTAAAATGGGATTGACATTTTGGATTGGGCTTCACAATCGCCTGAATTGAAAATGTTTGGCCAAGATTTAAGCAAAAAACAGATATGGAAGCCCAAACAGTTATCAAGAAAAATTCGAATGATTTGGAATTTGCTAATTGCAGAAATTAATTCGGAGATGGGAAGCCATTGTAGCTAATGGCGATGGCTATACAATTTATTGAATATATTGCGTTTTATAAATATTACAAGCTCATACAATGCAGTTTGTTAGAATCGAATTGGTCAAATATTTTCCAAGTTATGGCGGTCATGGTTTTGTTGAACAGACTGTATAATATGATTACAAGGAAAAAAAAATTGAATTTAAAGCAAAATAAAGGCGTGGTCGAGTAAGTTAAAATGTTTAAAAAAGATTCAGAAAATATTTATAATATATTGCATGATCTCTGTTTAACGTCATAACTTATATTGCATTAGCGCCCATACATATCTTCTGCTCAAATATAAACGAGACGGTATCAATAAAACGGTCCGCGGATGACATATGGGAAAAATAAACTTTTTGTTTTTGGTAGGACTGTTATAAGCTTACATGGCAAATTTCAGCGTGATATGTCACATAGTTTGTTTTCTGTGCTACTGTAAACAAGTCAAGCTCGAATGTGTTCTTCGAATTTAACGATGGAAATTTGCCATGTAAGCTTATAACAGTCCTACCAAAAAACAAAAAATTTATTTTTGCCATATGTCATCCGCGGACCGTTTTATTGATACCGTCTCGTTCATATTTGAGTAGAAGGTATGTATGCATGTGTACATATGTGTGTGCGGTTTATTATTTATCTAAATAGAAAGTAATTGAAACACAATGTTTGTTAATTTAAAGCCACATAACCACCTTAAGCATGTCACAAATATTGATCTTACTAATAAACAGATTTCCGCGAATTGTTTGCTGTTGGTTGTTGATGCTTTGGCAAGTAGAGTAGCGTGCGGTCACGATTGACAGAGATAACTCGCAAGAGGGAAATTAACAGAAAATTTAAACCTCAGTTATTTTATAACATTTTAACCAAAACAACGGAAGGTAGTAAGAAAAGAAACGAGAATTCATATAAGCAAGTTGCACTGGCTAAACAAACAAACAATTTAATTTATATGCTTACTTTCCATAAATAAACAAATAAATAATGTTTTTATATTTATAGAAAGTCTTTCGATTGTTTCATAATTTGGTGCAAGTTAAACTTAAACAGAAAAAAAAACTAGCGGCAAATTGAACTTCCATTTTTATTGAACTTATAATTTGTTTGTTGTTAACCATGAAAATTCGAAGGCATGTTTATTCTCGGCGACGACCAATTATACGGGGCAAATCAATTAACCGAGTGGAATCATGCATCCAAATCAGCGCGCGTTTTGCATATTTCTGAGTTGCTGGTAAAATCGGGAATACCATTCAAGCGGGGAATACTGTATGAAGTATAATATTAGCAAATTGTGGTATCTGTTTGGCATATGACCTTCCTTGATATAATAATACTGTACTAGGTAGGTAGGTAGGAGGGTAGAAGTGGCAGTCGGTCTTTAAACCAACTCACTTGGACCGATCCATTGTGATACCAGAGTTGCAGTTTATCCATTATCTGTTAACCATTTTGTTTTAAGTGCCAACCCGTTGTCTTTAAATTTCTGACGTTAAAGTTACTTAGTGGAATAAAAGTTGACCAAATTACTAAAGGAAAGAAGTACTAATTTTTGGTAATAAAATGCCAAAGTGGCAACCTTTACTTGACCGGTCTGTTTATTTGCGCTGGCAATCGCGCTATTTTTGGAAGCCACGCGCTTACTACGTTTGAAAATATATACACCTCACGCAATGCGGATTTACTTTGCCAATTCTAACCCCAACAAAAGCACCAATAAATGTCACGTATATTTAATTATCACATCAAACAAGTGCACAAATGTACACACATACATATGTATGTAAATTCATGCATTTAGGCTAACATACAATTTTTTTTTAATCTTAGTAGCAATCATGGAAAATCAATTTGAACAAAATTTTGTGATTCATTTATGGACTTATGTAATATATGTATGTAGAACACAGAGCCGATCAAAATATATATTGTATAAACTTTTATTTATACCTAAAATATAATTTATATAAAAAATAAGTCATCAAATTGGTTCGATACTGAGTTTAGTTGCCATAACACACAGCATGACCCCGTAGCCAAATGCTTCTCAAAACGATTAAGATGTTAACTGCTAAATATATTTTTGTTTGCCAGAAATATATTTTTTCTCGTATGTACACACAGGGTGCGTACGGTATTTGAGGATAACAATTGAATGAAACTTCACGAAATTTTTACCCAACATTAACTTATTATGTGACTATAAAATCATTCAATAAAATTTCCATTGGCTACAATAACCTCCTCGATCCGGGTCCGGAAGCGATTGCATGCCTTCAGAGAAGACATGATATTACGACGATGCCGAGGATCTCGGTTGTGCAATATAGTTCGTCGTTTTTTTTTCTACTGTCTTTTGTCGTGATATTCCTATATACAAAATGTTGCTGTTGGTCTGGCGACACCACCTCTAATGAATGCGCCTTGGTCACGTTTTAAAAAACAGAGTATAACCGTATTTCGGCTTCGAAGGCCTTTTGGCAATTCATCAAATCAAAAAAGTCTTGCTCAACGGTGCCAAACAATGTTTTTTATAATGGTAAATATGCAAATTCTGCCATAGAATCTGCCAATTTATTTGCCGACTTTTTTTGCTCTAATCTTGAACCTGGCTTACACTTCAATTCTAGTTTGCCCTCTAATAGTTTTTCACCTCTTAATTTTGGGACATTGTGCCTATCTGTTACTGATGTCGTCAAGGGTATTATGAAGCTCAAGCCTAAAACGAAAACTGACTCGGATGGCCTTTCGGGCATCTTGCTGAAGAACTGCTTGTGTCTCGCTGAGCCTCTTACAATTATATTTATTAAATCGTTGTCCTCCGGTATCTTTGTTGACGACTGGAAATTTACTTCCGTTACGCCTATATTTAAGAGTGGAAATAAAAACGATGTTAGCAATTACAGACCGATTTCGAAGCTTTCGTCTGTCTCAAATCTTTTTGAGATAACAGTGAATGATAAGTTATATTTTGCTGTCAAAGGCCTAATATCTACCAACCAGCATGGTTTCGTTGCAAGTCGCTCCACTGCCACTAATTTGTCTATTTTCAATGATTACTGCATTTCAGCCTTCCAGAACAGATCTCAAGTTGATACAATTTATACAGACTTCTCTAAAGCGTTTGACAAAGTATCGCACCGAATACTCTTGTCGAAGCTTGCATCATTGGGTATACACTCCACGTTTTTGACGTGGATCAAATCATATTTGTCCAACAGGCACTGCGTTGCAGCCGTTGATAATACGACATCCCGTGCATTTATTGCGTCCTCTGGTGTCCCACAGGGAAGTATTTTAGGACCCCTTCTCTTCATACTTTTTATTAACGGTATTGGTTCTTGCTTTTCGTTTGCTGAACACTAGTTGTGTGCTGATGAGCTTAAAATATTTGCGGTGATTAACAATGTTAGTGACTCTGAAAAGTTGCAAATCGACTTGCACAATGTCCGGAACTGGTGCTATTTAAACCATTTGTCACTAAATATAGGTTGTCAAAAAAGTCTTGCGGTATTTCCGCAAGCTTGTCTTTGTAAGGGCGTAGTTCTAGTTGTATTCGCCGCATCGGTTCACGCTAGAGCTTTTTATAAAGCTCTTTTCACGTGCTAACACGTGTTTGATTAATTGTTGTTTGCTTTTAGTCGTTCGTAAGTTATAGCGTCGCAAACATGGAGCAAAATAAAGAGAAAATACGGCATATTTTACAGTACTACTACGATAAAGGCAAAAATGCATCTCATGCTGCCAATAAAATTTGTGCAGTTTATGGACCCGATACAGTTTCCATTTCCACCGCACAACGATGGTTTCAACGTTTTCGTTCTGGTGCAGAGGTGATCGAAGATAAAATCGCTGAATTGATCGAAAGAGACCGGCATAGTAGCAGCCGTAGCATCGGCCAAGAGCTGGGCATGAGTCATCAAACCATTATAAACCATTTGAAGAAGCTTGGATTCAAAAAGAAGCTCGATGTATGGGTGCCACACGACTTGACGCAAGAACACATTTTTGCCCGTATGGATGCATGCGAATCGCTTCTGAATCGCAACAAAATCGACCCGTTTTTGAAGCGGATGGTGACTGGCAATGAAAAGTGGGTCACTTACGACAACGTGAAGCGCAAACGGTCGTGGTCGAAAAGCGGTGAAGCTGCCCAGACGGTGGCCAAGCCTGGATTGACGGCCAGGAAGGTTCTTCTGTGTGTTTGGTGGGATTGGCACGGAATCATCCACTATGAGCTGCTCTCCTATGGCCAAACGCTCAATTCGGACCTGTACTGCCAACAACTGGACGGCTTGAATGCAGCACTCATGCAGAAGAGGCCATCTTTGATCAACAGAGACCGAATTGTCATTCCACACACATCTTTGGTGACGCACCAGAAGCTCCGGGAGCTCTGATGGGAGGTTCTTTTGCATCCACCGTATAGTCCGGATCTCGCACCAAGTGATTACCACCTATTTCTGTCCATGGCGAACGAGCGTGGTAGTCGGAAGTTGTCCTCAAGAGAGTCCTGTGAAAATTGGCTCTCCGAGTTTTTTGACAATAGGGAAGCGAGCTTCTATAAGAGGGGCATTATGAAGTTGGCATCTCGTTGGGAACTCGTCATCGAACAAAACGGCGCATATTTGACTTAAATCGCATTATTATAACCAATTTTATGAACAATTGAAAATTCAATAAAAATACCGCAAAACTTTTTTGACAACCTTTAAGCAAATGCTCTCACGTAAAATATGCTAAATCAAACAAAACTTTGCATACTTCGTATAGTATTGCTGTCTTACCTTTGCAATCCGTTGAGGAAATTAAAGACTTAGGCGTTATTTTCGACTCTAAGCTGAATTTCACTAGCCATGTTAACCACGTCATAAGACGATCATATTCGATGCTAGCATTCGTACGCCGACCCAACACTCTCAAAACATTGTATTGTGCTTTTGTTAGATCAAGATTAGAGCATGCCGCTGTTATTTGGAGACCGTACTAAATAAGTCTGTCTAATCGGATAGAGAGAGTTCAGAAAGTCTTTCTTCGTTTTGCGCTCCGATCTTTAAACTTTTCTGAACCTGTACCATCGTACCGCTCTCGATGTTTATTGATTGACTTAAAACCACTTGATAGCAGACGATCTATTCTATCGTGCTCTTTTATCATTCGTATTATTTCTGGATCTATTGATTGTCCTTCCATTTTAAGTAAAATTCAATTTAATATACCCAATATGAGGCTCCGACAGTACGAAACCTTTAAAATTGGCTTCTCGAGAACCAACTATGGGGTAAATGCTCCGATTCCTAGGGCATGTGCAGATTTAAATATGTTTTTCAATTCTTCTGGTGCTGATTTTACATGGCCGTATAACATATTATTCAATCATCTTAAATTGTTCTTTTCTTCGTAACTACTAAACTATTGTACATTAGGTTAATATAGTCTGTAAGAATGTATCCAATCAAAGACAATAAATAAATAAATAAATAAATAGAGTAAGTAACCGTAAGCAGAGTGAAATTATTTACATCAGCTAATACTCAATTTTTATTTTTTTGTTATTTATTTAAATATTCATTATAAGCACATTAAGTCACTAGCGCAAATAGTGCAAATTTCTTTATTTTTTCATTTATTTTTTTTATTTAGTTTTTATTAGAAGAAGCTACTGCAGGCCATTATATTGTTTTTCCATGGCTTACGGCTTTTTTACAATAGTTAAAATAAAATCTTTCTTCGTCTGGTTTGAATTCGCGCTTTGTTACAAGCCGAATCCGACTGCAAGAAACAGCTACATTTGCTGATGACACAGTCGTTTTGGTGTTGGACAGTACCTACTAAAGGGTACGCCACACGAAAACGAAATACAATCAGAGCTGAACAAACTGATTTGACTGGTTTAAAAAGCGGATAATCGATATGAATAGTGACAAGATTGTCCAAGTTAACACCCACTAAAAACTCGAAATCAGATTAAAACCACGTTACACAACTTTACCTAGCTCCCCGGAAAATAATCAAAAGTATCCCTAAATAATAAACTTCTATATAGGTACATATACGACCATAATTCTACTAATATGGATGTATGGCATAGAAGTTTGGGTTTGAGTCCGAATACAACCTACATGCATATATATTTACTCCTTTTACGCCATAGCATAGTACTTATGGCACCTACAGATAGGTACATACAGTACCGCCGATATGCATTGTGACTTAAACATTGACGTTAGGTGCCTTCTATTCGCCACTTCTCTGCTCGCTATTACTATGCAGGACTCACTTCACAAAAAATTTGCATGTGAAAGCAACAACAACGTTTTCGAGTAAGATTCGTCGCTAGCGAGTATGGTTATACCTCATTAAAGTGGTATTACTCACTATCTCACAAACAAATGTAATTTAAGGAAGCTCCATTTCAGCGTTTCCAATATACATACATACTTTCTCACACAAGCCCTTTGATGAGGCTGCTGCCTTACAGGAAAACCAAAATCATAGAAGGGTGTATTTGGCTGAGCTCTTTCTACCATTTGTGATGTGCGTCTTTATGCATTTCCACAAATGGGGAGACCTACAGTTTTATGCCGCCTCCCAACTGCAGACAATTTTTGGTGAAGATTTATTTTATGACAGAAATATCAGTAAATTCGGAGGCTTGCCATTGCCTGCCGAGGGGCGCTATTAAGAAAATATTTCTATCATTTGGTATTTCATGCCTAAGCCATCGCACCTGTGCACTACCGAATGGCATTCACGCACCAACCCATTCGGGTACGGTGGCTGAATGTATTTCATGTATATATTTTTTTTTATAATTGGATTGTTTGACTTTTAAGTTTCGTGAAACTACTTATGGTAAATTTTTCAATAGTATTTACATTTACATTTCTGCGAATTTCTTAAACTTGATTTGTAGGCCAAAGGTCCGCAGTTTTGAGCAACCTTGCATACACTTTAATAATAATTACTTAATATCTCACCTCAGTTGTAATATGAAAGGAAGTAGTACAAAAAAATCATTCCAATATTTCAATATGTACAAAGAGCAAAAGATCTTTTCGTTTTTGGGGATACCTGGGTAAATGGATTTCTGCGTACTTAACTCAGATTTGCATATTCTTTGACGAAATGAAAAGCTTTTTGGCTGGATGTCAACTCCTTGGAATCTATTTGTCTGTTGATGGAATGTTCGTCAAAAAATTCATATCACGAGAAGTAGTTTCATTCACTATTTAATAAATTTTTGGAATAGACAAGGCTCCTTGATTCTTGCCATGATTCAACTAAAATCTTTTACTCCTTCAGAAATCGTCTCTTGGGTATTTGTAAAGTGTTTTGATAACTGCTATCGGAGGTGATTTAATAAAATAAATTATCATGTAAAAAATAAATATTGATTTTTCATTTGCAAATCTCCATCTGCTTTAAATCTTCCATTCACGTTTCTTACTGTTAGTTTACATTGCCCTTTTATGGGAGATGTTATTAACATTTTCGATAGTAGTAAATAAAATTGTATGTTATACCTCTACTCTGTAAGATATACCGGTCGTGTCATTGGCTAAACTAAACGAAACTAAAATGTATGATTACTTTTAAGTTTTATCTATAAGTATTATTTTCACTATGTTCCTCTGCAAGGCACTGTAACCATAGATTTATTAAAATTAAATTAAAATAACTTCCTAAGAGAGTACTTAAGTGTTGGCCAGTACTGTAAATTATATAAGTAAATGTACATATATGTGCATAAAGGAGCAGACATAGCTATATATTTGTTAATTACATGATTGCAGTCTTTTTAGCTTAGTATATTTTCAAATTTATTTAATATTTACTGCAAATGATTTTGCTTACTTTTCTAAAAAAAATAATAATAAATCATTTGCAATACGCAATGTGCTTACTCATAGTTGGAGTTAATTAATTTTTTTGGAATGACAATTTTAGCGAAAAGTACCATTTATCAAGTTCATATACCTGTATCTATAAATGTATGTATAAAAAATGGAAGCTGTTCTAAATTCTGCATTACTAAATTACTAGGTTGTTCAAACAGTTTTGCGGTTCGTTAAGAAAACATCATCAATACACTCGCACCAACGGGACTCCAATTTATGAATTCCATCCCTGAAGTGCTGCAAAATATGCTTCCACAGCTGTTATGACCACATCAATTAATGAAAACGCTTTCCATGCATGCAAGGTGCATTGACCTGATGAAAAATATTTCTTTCTTCTGCAAACTGGGTCTTTTTTCACGATTATTTTCCTTCAGCTGGTCTGAAAGGTTACAACAATATTCATAATTTATTGATAATAAATAAATTATTATCTTCGCATCCCAAAAAACTAAAGCAAACACCTTCTTTGCCGATTCTCGTTTCGGAGCCGAAGAACCAGGTTAACACCAGGTTAACCTCTTGTTTTGATTTAGGATCATGGGATCATCCCATCCATAGTGATGAATCGCTGTACAAAATCCACCTTATCCTTTTAAAAACGCTCTAAATGTTTCTGAGAAAGTCGCATGTGAGATGCCTAGGGCTTCTACTAAATCTCTTTCAGGCACTCGACGATTTTCCAATACGATATCCTGTATTTTTCTACGATTTCTGTAGTTGTTCCTGTTTTTGGACGTCCTTGACGTGAATCGTCTTCAAGGCTTGTACGGCCAAGTTTCAATTCAGCAACCCATCTTTCTATTGCACTAATTGATGACGAAAAGTCCTCATGTACTTTCACCATTCGTTCATAAATTTATTTTGCTTTTAAACCTTTTAAAAATAAAAATTCAATCACTGCACGATACTTGATTTTTTTCCCATTCTAGAAAATACTGTGACTGGTCGATACTAAATGGCTTGTCAATACCGAATGAATTGATAGATTGAAATGAAACTTCGCATGCGTTCATATGAAGAGTGTTCCAACATAAAAAAAAAGTTGGCTAGTAGCAACGCCTCCTCTTATTGAACCACAAAACTTATTGAACAACCTAGTACTTTGCGTAAAAATTCTTGAAAAAATGTGAAACAAGTTCTAAGCAGCTTAAATATCTGTGGGTCATAATTCTGTAAAGACAAAATAATGTAAAATAAATATTCTGGGTATTAAAATTATATATGCAAATTTATTTCGGGCCAAAATGATGTATTTTTTGAAGTGCTTTAAAGAAGAAATTAATGTTATGTTTTCAATGAAAAAATTAGTATTTTCAAAAGCCCAAATAGAAGTGAAAATAATTTGCATTTCAACAATAATATATCGATGTTAAAGCATTTACTTCTACATGCTCGTAGGTATGTGCACCTGTAATTGCTTTCGTCTTTAAAAGTTAAAACACTGCTGTAAGCTCAAGCACTGTCACATGCATATTTTACATTGTAATTACGCGGAACTGACTTATAACAATCGAAGCCGATTCGAGGTGTCAACATTTGAACATCGATATTTACATATCTCTCATAGAATTTTGCAAAGCTGTATTTTCACAATACTGAATTTTACACCAGAAAATTTTTAAATGCATAATAGAGAATCTTACCAAGCAAAATTTTTTAATATGGAGTTTTAACAGCCAGAATTTTTAATGCAGGATACTGGACCATAAAAATTGTGTGCCGTACACATAGAGAAGGTGTATTCCAAATCAAACAGGACTTAAGAAATAGAGAATTTCTTGCAGGTACCATCTACATACGAGCCATGCGTTCAAAAGGCATATTTTCTCAGACTTTGAGGAAAAATCTCATGCCCATTAGTTGACCCTGTGTTCCACACTGGAACTCTAGGAATTGATATATCTAGGATATAATGATGAATTAATTGATGGTATTTCGACACATTGAAAAGCAGAAGGCAAATCAAATTAATGCAGTATACGGAACAATTGTTGACTTTCAGAGCTAAAAAATAAAAAAAAAAACTTGCCAATAACTTCTTTTGGACATGAAATAAGTTAATTAAACAGTGAAACATATTTTTCAACAAATTTCGAATGGTCCAAGGTGTTTCAACTCATTCATTAATCGGCATGTGTTTAACTCATATTTTCCATAAATAATCTCATGATAGGCACAGAGTTCTTATATAGCTAATATGGAACAAATCTAAATTACGAAGCACTGTAGATGGGGTATTAAGATAGATTCACTCCAGAAGAGACAATCCACAACGCCTTAAATAGTATAAAATATGAAAGATAAAAGCAAAATAGGTCGCCAAGACTGCAGAGAGTTCAAATTGATAAGCAGGCATCTAAAATATACTAATATGAGGGTATAGGGTCATGAAAGCGAAGGTAACGTCGAGCAAAGCTAATGAAAACTTTTTGGATACATTTAAGTCGAGTTATATAACTTAAAATTAATTATTCTCCGTGCATGAAACAGCAAAAACGGCTTAAAACTGTAGGTTCCTTCATTTGTGGAACAATAACAAGCCGCACCCAACAAATAGGAGGAGGATCGCGGCCAAAGATCTAATAGAAGTGTATGCGTCAATTATTTTTATTTTTTTTTATGAACAACTTAATAAGGCTTCTTGTTTTGTTGATTAATAAATAAACTTTCCGCAATTAATTTGAGAAAAATACAATATGCATGTCATTCATTTAATTTAATTTTTTTTTTTGTCATAATATACCAATTTTGAAACTGTGTTCAAATGATTTTATAGTACCATATCGTGACAAAGTTAATACGTTTATTTTCATAATAGAAAATACGGTAAAGTACGTATGTATGTAGCTAATAATGTAAAAGTTGTGTGCGAAAGTATGCTAGTAAAAAAAAATTCCATACGAGGTGCGTTCTAAAAGTGAAGTAACGTTTTATTTATTTTTCCAAAAAAATTTTTATTCGTCTATATCTACTTTGTTTGTTCGTTTCAAAGCGGCCCCCCTCAGGTAGAGTACAATTGTGCCAACGATTTTTCCAATTCTCGAACCACCTCTTACCACAAAAACGCTTTGGTGTGGCCGTAGGTAGGCAGGTAGGTTTAGCAGCCGCTTGCACATAGAACAGCGATGCCACTTATACCACGAAATGGGTCGGTTGTGAGCCGAAGGGACTGGGCTACATTTCCCCTTCCAGATTGAACCATCCTGAGCTTTGGACAAAGCGTAAAAGGTTGTTGATGTCTAAACTATATAAATTGTCTATATCTTAAATATCGGCTCCTGCTTCTGGCTAGAGCCTGGCATGTGCAAAAAAGGTGTTGCATTGTTTCCAACTCCTCCTAATTCCTACAGCTGCGACAAAAAGTATGCATATAAACTCCTAATCTCCATGCGTCATTTCCTATGAGACTATGTCCTGTGAGGGCCCCTACTAAGGTCCTAATTGGAAGTCTACTCATTTTTATAATATTCGTGGATGAACGTAAATTTAGCTTCGGCCATGTTTGCCTAACAATTTGACAGGTATTGGCACTGATCCATCTTTGGTTTACAGAACTGATTAGTGCGTCCATAAAAAGAAGCTTACAAGTTGCAGGAGGTACCCCCATAAAATAATTTATGTTTGGCCTACAGGTACCTTCTCTTGCAACCCTACAGTTCCTTGGTATATCTCTGTGTCCTGGAACCCAGCACAAGATAATACGATACTGTTTAGCCATCTCATTAAGAGATTGGCGACTATACAAGACACTTCTTTACGTTATTTGGAATGCGTCCAGAGTCCCTAGTGCAACTTGTCTGTCTGATAGAATGTATATATCTTTTGATGATATTCTGTTTATCTTCAACAATTTCAAGGCTTCATGAATAGCGTTTATTTGCCCTTTAAAAACATTACAGTGATCCGGTAGTTTAAAGGATTTACTGATAAACAGCTCTTCGCAATATAACCATGATCCCACAGCGATATCCATTTTAGATCAGTTCGTGTAGATCTTAACGGGTGTGTTGGTATGGCCTGAGCTCTAACAAAATTCGGCTTTTATCTCTACAATTGTGAAAAATATCCGTCTTTTCATAAGTATTTTCTGTTTATGGAAGAAGAAAAAATCGCAAGCGACCAATTCCGGTGAGTACCGTGGTTGAATCAAAATTACGATATAATTTTGGTAAAAAAATTTCAATTTTGTATCTGTGAAAAACAAAGTACATACGCTATATAGTTGAATAGCATGTATGAGAAGCCATCTTACTTTTTGAACACACCTCGTACATATTTCCTTAAATACACTATTTCCATGTGAATATTTTAACAAATATCTAAAGTCATTATGAAAGCATGCAACGTGACAATATTGAGTTTAAACGTGGAAAGCGTACACTACCAAGGCCTTAATTAAAACTAATTACTTTGTTTTGCAATTCAACCCGTTCTGTAGATAACAGGGCAGAAATTTCTGGCAATAATGCCTCTTTTTGTGAAAGCTTGTTTCTAAAAATATGTCTATGTCTATACCTCTATACCATTAGAATTTTAACACTATTTTGTTGTTGTTTTTCCAAAATTGTATAACATTTCTCCTTCCTTTCTTTCTTTCTTTCAGTTCATATTCCAAAACGCTTCAACATAGCGGTGATGCTCTTTATGGCATGTCTCATGAGTTATATGATGCGTGTCAATCTTAGTATTAATATTATTGCTATGGTCGAGCAGACGCACTCAAATGCCACCGAACCGCTGCCAAATGTAAGTATAATTAAAAATGCGCTTGCATAGGAAACAAAACTTATTAAAAATAAAATCGATTTCAATTAAATAACCATTAAAATCTCTTTTCCAAGTACGGTCCTCGCTACAACTGGAGTCAAACGGACCAAGCCAACTTGCTGGGTGCTTACTTCTATGGCTATATGATCACCTCACTGCCAGCGGGCATGTTGGCTGAGAATTTCGGAGGCAAGCCGGTGGCAGGTTGGAGTTGCTTGGGTGCCGCCGCATTAACGGCGCTGACACCACTTGCTGCAGCTTGGGATAAATGGGCGGTATTCGCCATACGTTTCTTGATTGGTTTCTTGGGTGTAAGTTACGAAATTTCATTATGAGAATGAAATCACAGTATTCTAACTAAATATTTATATAAATTTCAGGGTGTAGTCTATCCCTGTTGCCATAGTAAGTATGTTGGCTTAACGAGAGTACCAAACATATTTTCATGTTCCCAATACTTCTACTAATTTACATCTAAACTCTTTGTAATGATCAGATTTAGTCTCAAAATGGTCGCCGCCCGATGAGAAAGGAAAGTTTGTTGCTGCACTAATGGGTGGCACATTTGGCACTGTGATAACATGGCCCATTAGCGGCATGCTGATCGAGGGTTTGGGCTGGGACTGGGCTTTCTATATGGTTGGCCTATTTGTATTGATTGTTACTTTGGTTTGGTTTTACATTGTCGCAGATAGCCCAGCACAACATAACTCCATAACGATCAAGGAGCGTGAATACATTGAAAAGAGCCTCGGTGATACTATCACTACCAAGAAGGTTGATCCATTTTTTTATTATTTTCTGGCGTAGTTTTCTTCAAATTTTTCTTTGTTTTCCAGAGGTGGCCACCATATAAGAGTCTCCTTATTTCGCTACCCTTCTGGGCGCTACTGCTCTTACATTATGGTAGCATGTGGGGTTTGTTCTTCCTAATTACGGCTACACCTAAGTTCCTCAGTGAAGTGAGTACTTACAACTACCAAAAAATCATTGACAATAGTCTTCAATTTACAAATTGTGTTACTTATTGAATAGGTGCTCGGTTTCAATTTATCCTCTGCCGGCTTCCTCTCCAGCTTGCCACATTTGGCTCGCTTGTTGTGCGCTTTTGGTTTTGGTGCCGTCGCCGATCTCATTCGCCGCAAGAATTGGTTGTCTGTGACGGCAATGCGCAAAGTGTTTTGCTTGTCGTGTAAGTTTGGAAAAAGTCGATCGAATGAGTTATAAATGTACACAAAAATATATATATATATGTATGTATTGCATTATCTTTATTGCAGCACATATTCTGCCGGGAATAATGCTCATTGTACTGGCATTTTTCGGCAGAGATCCCTACTTTTGTGTCGCCGTTATGACGATCTCATTAGGCTTCAACGGTGCGGCAACATCTTCCAACCTTCAAAACTCTCAAGATTTGGCGCCCAACTATGCAGGCACACTGTACGGCATCATTAACTGCGTTGGTACCACACCTGGTATTTTCTCACCAATGATAGTGGCTGCCTTTACCAAAGAAAGCGTAAGTTTAGTTAACTATTGCAAAAAAGTTGGATATTGAAGTTCTATTTACTATTTCTGAATTTCTCTTCCGGTTTTAGAATACCATCGATCAATGGCACAACGTGTTTCTGATAGGTGCTGCAGCCTACATAATACCCGCAGTGATATTTTGGCTCTTCGGTTCGGGTGAAATACAGAAATGGAACGAAATCGACAAGAAAAAGTCCAAGGACGATGTTGTTAATACAAAACTGTAAAAAACAACTGAAAGTGATAACCTATCGGATATTCTGGTATTATTGTAAATCTATTTGTAATTTAAGCTTTAAAATATATGTATATACAAACATATATTTTAGTGATATATATCTAAAACTGCAAACTGTGAATTTAATAAATATTGCGCTGATATTTAAACAGTTTTAAAAGATCATAAACAAATTATTTGGTTTTACTAAGAATAACATCGCTCGGAATTCTATGGTTTCAAGTCCTCTCCGGGCGATGGATTTGCCATTAAAATGCAGTAGGACTTTTAAATTACCTTTTGCGCGTCCACACCTTTGATTCAAAAAAAAGGGAACCCCACTATGGTTAACAATTTCGAGGGGTATTGGAATTAAAAAAAAAAACTAATAATCAGAGTATACCAGAGTAGGAAAATTTTTCTGATATTAATATATACCATATTATAGGCGGCCGCTGTAGCCGAATGTGTTGGTGTGTGACTCCCATTGGGAAGTGTACAAAAATTGATAGACACATTTTTAGCGGTCGCCCCTCGGCAGGCAATAGCGAGTGTATTTCTGCAATGAAAAAGTTCCTCATAAAAACCCATCTACCGTTCGGAGGCACCATGAAATTGTAGGTGCCTCCATTTGTGAGAAAACATCAAGATGCACGCCACAAATAAGAGGAGGAGCTCGGTCAAGCACCGAATAAAGGGCGCAAGCGCCAATTATACTATATATATAGAATAATATACTTATATATATATATTAATATTTAATTTGCCAATGTCTCTTTGGGGCAACTGCCTTAGATTCACTCTCTCTCTTCAGCGAATTCAAGCCGGAGATCCGTTGACACTCTTGAAAGGCACATCAGCTGACATAAAGTTTTTTTTACAATAATTTCAGACTCATCAAATTCATTTAAATTCAACAGAAAAAGCGAAGTGTTAGAATTTGCTGCAGAAAAAGTGCAAATATATTAATTAAATTATCATAAAACCACATTTTTATTTATGTCACTACTAGCGGGTGTAACACTGGACTGAAAAGTTTTGAGCCTAACATATAGATCGCACTGCTTATAGTTTTATTGCATTTACATCTTTGTCAGTTAGAACTAACCTTTAACCAGCTGTTAAAATTTTATGATATTCTATGCATTAGTTCCTCAGTGAAGTGAGTACTTACATTATAACAGGGGCCTATTTTGAGGCAAAAGATAAATCGTTTTACAAAAGTGGTATTGAAATGTTAGAGTGACGCTGGAATGATTGCTTTCTTTGATTGAAATTACGTTGATGAATAAAGCTAATTTTGAACAAAAAAACGTGTTGTCTTGGTGAGGCCCGGGACTTTTCAGCCCGTGTGTTATGAATGCAAGATATCATTTTTGGAATGGGATTCGATTTATTTTTCCTGCGGATTTCAAAGGCGGAATTGGAGTGTGTATTTATTTTTTAAATTAAAATATATGTATGTACTCACGTATTATATAATACCTACATTTCATTGGAATGAATTGTGACGTTGCCCATAGGATTATATTAGCTTTTTATTTCTTTAAGTAACAAAAGTTCACTTAATGACTGAAGGTATCTGATTCAAATTAACTCTAAAATTCATTCAACAATATTATAAATTTAAACTTAGACGAAAATAAATCAAAGGCCAAAGAATATCATTTCTCTTAAGACTCTACTTCTAGGTCGTTTCAAGAAAAAGTTTATTATTCGAACAGTGTTGAGGGATATGAAAATTTATGTATTCTATATTTATTTTATTTACTTATTTATTTATTCATTAATGTCTAACAAAATTCAGAACAGACATTTAAGATATAAATTCAGAACTAAAATACAAATTTACAATATTTAATATTAAAAAATGTGGTAAAATTAGATTATCAACATAAGAAACCATTCAATTGCTGAAATTGGTCCGACTACGTTCTAACGAGAGGCGCATCGACACTATATAATGCTATAATAAAGCCAACGCGAAAAATCTAGCAACAGCGAAAATTTCTGCAAGGAACATTAAACTGTATTTCTTCTAGGACGGGCCAATCAATTTTGCCATTAATGAGATCAAAGATAAATGATACTGCCTGAAAAGTACCTCTGTCACTTAACGGAAATAGACTAATCAAACGACAACGGGATTCGTATGATGGCTTCTCCACTCGATTTATATGGACTGCATGATAAGGTCTCCAAATAAAAGCAGCATAATCTAATTTGGACCAAACAAACGCAGAGTATAATATCTTAACAGTATATGGGTCAGTGCAGTGCGATGAGTGACGTCTAATAAAAGCGAGCATAGCAAGTGAATTGGAAACGGCATAATTTAAATGCGTGATAAAATTAATCTTTGTATCAAAGAAAACCCCTAAATCTTTTATCACATCGGACGAAGCAACATATTTATAACTGATATGATAAGAGGTATTAAGGGGGTTTTGAAGCTTAGAAAATATGATGTTATGACATTTTTTAATATTAAGAAATAGACGATTCATAAGGCACCAGGAAAATAAATTATTCAACTCGGGCTGTAGGACGGCTGCATGGAGAAGAAAATAAGCAAAGGAAAAACACGAACAAATATCATTAATAAATAAAAAAAAATAACAATGGCGATGAACTGTTTCGAAGAAACTCCATCGATAACTACAGTACTGCATCTCTTTATTAAATAGGATCGAGTCCAATCAAGGAAAGTTGAATGAAAACCGAGGCGTGCCAATTTAGTTACTAAAATCGTATGAGAGATTTTTTCAAAGGCTTTAGAGAAATTCGAATCTGCGTATATCACGTCAGTTTGGAAACCATTCTGGAAGCCTGCGTGGCAGGTACATTCTAGAAAAAAGTGACAATCAATTATCCAATTAATAATACCAAAGACAAATGAGAGCGAGAGCATAGTTCTACCGAATTTTAATGATTTTAAGATGATTAGCTTACATCTGGCAATATATGATACTATGGGTTTTCCACAAAATTCTGAGATCGAAGGGCGAAGCGAAAAATCAACTTTTAGTATAGCAATCAAAATAGGGCCTCCAAATGAAAACCACATATTCAAGTTTGGATGGAATTTATTTATTTATTTTATTTTATTTTTTAATTTTTTAGTCAAAAAACACTGTTCTTACAGATTACTGACTAGTAGTGCTAATATAAACCAATTATTAATTAAAATAAAACGGGCTGAAACTAAATACAACTTGATCAAAACAATAACAATTATTAATTAGCGACTTAAATGATGCATTCAACAAAGAAGAGCATTTATTGCAAAACTTAACGATATGGAAATCGAGATCTCATTAAATTTGCGCAGAGTTCGAGAGATAGCCGCATTGGACTCAAAATTCGTTTTGATTATCTTGAGATAAAAAGGGTTCGTAAATTTCTCACCGGAATGAGGAAGTAAATGCGTTGCAAAAGAACGTACAACGAATTTCATCTTGAATTAAATTAAACACAAAAGAGAGCGATAGAATCGTCCTTCTGCACTCAAGCGAATTAAATCCATTTAAGGGGGTGGTAGGGTTTAGCGCTAAAAAAAAAAACACTTTTTTTTGAATTTTTTACAGAAATATGGCTTAAGATACTTTAATAAAATCAGTTGCATGTTATTGTACATCTTTTCAATAAGTTTTTAAAAAATATTAATAATAAAATATTGACAAATAAGCCCATGACAGAGTTTTTTTGGGGATATGTTTTTCGAGAGGTGCTCTGCGGTGCCAATCGGCATTCGTCGTAGAATCATCTGAAACTAAAAAAGTCGAACTTTTCAGTTAAAGTATGACGTAATGCTCCCCCCCATTAATACATTTTTTTTTTTCATTTTTGTATAGGTCTATGAATAAGTTCGTGCGGTTTTTTTTCGAAATTTGAATTTCGGATCATTCCCATGGCTTTTAAACGTTTGGAAATGGTTGATTGATCAACTCCCAAAGTTTTTGCAACCTCTTCTTGCGTTTGAGCCGGATCTTGATCGAGCAATTCCTCCAATTCGGTATCCATGAACTTTGGCGGCGCGGCCAAAATCACCACTTTTAAAGCGTGCAAACCACTTCTGGCACGTTCGCTCAGCTAGAGCATGCTCACCATAAACTTCCACCAAGATACGATGACTTTCGGCTGCTTTTTTCTTCATATTAAAGAATTCCCCGCAAAAACACATTATTTGGCACGAAATTCGACATTTTCAAGTGTGGTAAAAATATTGTTGTTTACGCTTCAAATAAAAAACTTATACTTACGTTTGTGCCTTACGACAGTAGCTCTCCAATGAATGTTTGGAAATGTGGATCGATGGAATAATAATCAAGTTACGCCATCTGTTGTAAAACCGCACGAACTTATCCATAGACCATTTGGTGGCAAAAAAACGTAAAACGAGCATTTTTGGCGAAAAATTTCGCCATATTTGTAAGTCAAAAACAACCTTAAAAAAAATAAAATAAAAAAAAACAGTGTGGGGGGGAGGTATTTTTGATTTAGAAAACGTGTGCCAAATTTGAAAAGAATCGGTTGAATACTTTTGGAGTTGTGATTGGCACCGACTTTTAAGAAGTCGTTTCGGGAAAAACGCGTTTGAAAAAATGACTCTGAAAAATTATCGATGCTCCGCATTCGAGGTAGAGTGCCTACAAAGGCTATAACTTTGAGAGTTCTGCTCCGATCCACTTAAAATTTTGACACAACATTCTTGAAATGATTTACTATAAGATGAGTGAAGAAAAAATTTCGATTTTGTGACCCTATCCTCTGGGTTTCTTATTGAGGCAAACATTTTAAGTCGTCTGCATATACAATAATAGGTGCCTGACAAATGAAAAGCGTCTGCTAATATCATTTATAAACTATATGAAATAAAATTAGGAACGTATACAACAGCTTTAGGGTATACGGATCACTAAAATTAGTGGTAAAACGGCGAATAAAAACTAGGATAACATAGGATTTTGCAATGGTATGATTGATGTGGAGCTTTTCATAGCAGAAATACACTCGGAGGCTTGCCATTGCCCGCTGAGGGACGAAAAAAACGTTTTCTTCATTTTGGTCTTTCACCGAGATTCGAACCTACATTCTCTCTGAAATCCGAATGGTAGTCACGCACCAACCCATTTGGCTACGGCGGTCGATTTTATTTCATAGAAGAATGAAATTTATTTAGAAGGAATGTTACATTAACCCAATTTTCTTAGAAATATTTAAGTTTATATATATATAATTACTCCTTCTATTGGTACGCGGTCCCACATTAAACACACCCATTTCAATTCGGCGACAAATGGGTTAACTGCAAATACCTTAACAATAAAGTGCACGAGTCTCTTTTTTACTTAAAAACCGAATGTAAAAAACCTGGTGTTAATAAACAATAATTAGAGTTGCTGACAAATATTTGTAAGTTACGGATAAATGCGCATTTAAAACATTTGCTAATTAATAAAAAAAAAGTAAAAATATTAGAATGTTTGAAATGCGCAAAAAGTCAGTTTTTCAGTCGAACCACATTTTTATTGTATATAATGCATGAAGTTGAAATTCAGCTTTTAAAAATATGTATGTATGTACATATGTATGCAAGCACAAGTAAAGGGTGTTTTTTTTAGTGGTTAGGTTTTCAAGATGAAATAAAACGTATATAATTTAATGTTATGGCCAAGAATTTAGCTTTATTATAAAGATAAGGGTTTGCCAATATGTTTTAAAAATGATTTCGGGCAAGTGGCCGCCGCGGCTGGCTCGAATAAATTCCAGCCGAGAGGCCCAATTTTCGACCACTTTTTGCAGCAATTGGGGCCGTATGTCAGCAATAACGCGCCGAATATTCTCTTCCAAGACGTCAATCGTCTCGGGCTTATCTGCGTAGACAAGCGACTTCACATAGCCCCACAAGAAATAGTCCAGCGGTGTTATATCGCACGATCTTGGAGGCCACGCCACAGGTTCACGGCGCGAGATAATGCGCTCACCAAAAGTTTCCTTCAATAAATCGATTGTTGCGTTGGCTGTATGGCATGTAGCGCCGTCTTGTTGGAACCAAAGGTCGTCCACATCAACATCGTCCAATTCAGGCACGAAAAAGTCATTAATCATGGCTCTATAGCGCTCTCCATTGACTGTAACATTATGGCCGGCTTCATTTTTAAAGAAATATGGACCAATGATTCCCTCTGCCCATAGAGCACACCAAACAGTGACTTTTTGAGGATGTAACGGCGTCTCAGCAATGGCTTGTGGATTATGTTCACTCCAATTGCGACAATTTTGCTTATTGACATACCCATTCAACCAAAAGTGAGCTTCATCGCTGAACAAAATTTTCTTGTGAAAATTGGGATCGGTGGCCATCTCGTTTTGGGCCCAAATTTGCACGATTGGCAAACGTTGTTCAGGTGTAAGTCTATTCATTATGAAATGGCAAACCAAACTGAGCATAAATCAAGTGACAGCTGTCAAAAAGACCATCTACGAAAAAAGTAGTGCCAACTTGAAAACCTAACCTCTAAAAAAAACACCCTTTACAAGTGAAATTCATTAAGGTGACTTTTTTCAAACACTTTTGTCGCTTCGTTTACATACATATAGAATATTTACAAGCTGTAACTGCATAGTAAAGAAAAAGAAGTAGAAGTCGTTAGGTTCTCTTTTAAAAAAGTGTTCGTTTATTTCCCTAATTTATTTTAGTATTTTTAAAATACCGATATATTATTATTTTTTAATGCATTATGTTATTATATCTTTTAACTCGCCCTACTACTTAACGACTAAGAATAAGTTTTTAAATCTTAATTTGGCTTTCCTACTCAGCATTTACCTAGTAGATGATGTAGTTATGCAGAAAACTTCTTTTAGAAACTCTATGTTAAGTGAATAAAAGTTATTGGCTTGGCCAAGGCTTATACTCAATACTAGAACCAATATATTGTATTTGCAACCCCATCTACTACGTTCACTGCTTTATCTACTGGGGTCGTCCAATACAGCGAATTTTATGTTGTGAGTCTAATTCGTAAAATCGGTAAATTCACATTTGAGTGTGTGCGTATGCGACACGCTAAATTGCTGTTTCTTACCTATCTTACAGTTATTCCGAAAAAAAGATATATGTATATATATGTATATATATATATAAGATTTATATATATATATATATATATTTATATATATATATAAATGTTTAATAGCTTTTTTTACTTTTCAACCTCTATATTCTTGCTGTTTCATTTCACGAGGAAAAATAGTGGAACTTTCCTCCTACGAATAAAGTATACGCAATGGCAACTATAAAAAATCTATATTTGTTCTGGCGAAAAGTAATAGCTAGACATATCATCTTTCGTTTGATATTTATATTAAGATTGAGGATTGAGAAGAAAATTATTATTTTAAGGCAGTTTGGTGTTGGTAATTAATAGATATTTGTTGGGGCTTATTCTTTAACTTCATTAATCGAGCGTTCGTAAAATTCCGGATATTAAAAACAAAAGTATATAAAATTTATTTGAATATTTTATAGATTTAAAAACTACAGATACCAAGCTGGCCGCTTGCAAAAAGTTATTGAAGTTTGTGCGAAAATTAAAAATATTCGAATAGCTCCTAACTTAAACACCTGCAATGTATTACATTAACTTTGATCAGTACTCGTAAATAAAACTTAATGCGTTTGCCATTTTAATGGGAAAAACTGGGAAGTGACTAAAATTTTTTATTATTTATTTTATACTGGAAATTGGCACAGCTCGAGCAATGGATTGTTGCTCGATTTCAGATTTTGTGATTTGTTATTTATTTAGCTTCCTTGCTATTTTCAATTCATAATAGTATTAATTTCATAAATTTTGCAATTTTTTTATGTGGTTTGCTTATTGCTACGATTGTGAAATTGCTGCTAGGTTCTACGAGTACTACTCGAGTTGCAAGTTGCAATGAATGGAATATTGGATGCATCATCAGCTTTCTGTAATCGTAACTCCGAAAGAGGATTGATATCGTCGCAATCCCGTTCAGAAGCTTTTTCAAACAGTTTTTGGAACGATGACTGAAATGAAGTCGCAATAAGAGCATCCCATGCACTCTTGTATTTTTCAGGTCGATATTTCGTGACTCTTCGATAGTTTCTTCACGAGAAACAATGTGACTTAAGAGGGACGTTTTGTTGCTCAATTTAGTAAGCCGTTTTGATCCGTACAGTTTGGAGGAAAGCATGAATAAAGCGGAAGATTTTTAGCAATTTTTGATTCAAATTGAATTTGTATAAAAATGGGTTGATGGAGTAACTCTTATTTTATAATTCTCCTCAGATTTTTATCAATCGTATTCCATGCCTCTTTTCATAGTTTGCAACTCATTTTGGCGGCCGCGTGACTACCATTCGGAATTCACAGAGAGAACGTTCGTTCGAATCTCGGTGAAACACCAACATTTTTCAAATAGATGTCGCCCCTCGGTAGGCAATGGCAGAACCTCCGAGTGTATTTCTGCCATGAAAAAGCTCCTCGTAAAAATATCTGCCGTTCGGTGTCGGCTTGAAACTGTAGGACCTTCCATTTGTGGAACAACATCAAGACGCGCACCACAAATAAGGGGAAGAGCTCGGTCAAACACCCAAAAAGGGTGTACAATTCGAACCTACGTTTTCCCTGTGAATTCCGAACGGTAGTCACGCACCAACCCATTCGTCTACGGCAGCCGCCGTATCATTTTTAACGCTAAATATTGCTATTAATTCTTAATAATAATTTATAATAACATTTTTGTGTTATAACTTCTAAATTCAGTCCACGCACTTAGTCATTAGTACTTAGTCATTAGCACTTAATTTTAGCGTGGTAGCATGAGAAAACAACCCGTTTTCCTTTTATCTCGACCGGATTTCGACCGCGTAACAAACTTCTTTATGGACTGTTAATTTTTTTTAGTGCTAGTTATTGTTGCTCTATGCACGTGCAAGTTTTTAGCTAACGCATCAATGGAAGTTCCCAAATTTAATTTGTTCAGAATGTCAGCTTTTTCTTTTATTGTAGGCAGCGTATGCAAAGCAAATTTTACTGCAAAACTGTCATTTCTTCAGCAAATGAATTAGACGGTACTGCCCTGATTCATATCAGTACTTCAGCTGATTCAAATAAAAAAATGTCATTACCAGAATGACATCGTCGGTATTTCCCGGAATTTATTCTCAAAAATACAACCTAAAAAGATCAAAAGAGGAACACCAAACAAAAAATGTTGCAATTATCGAGGTATAAGTTTTCTAATGTCGCACGCATTGGTAGGTTGGTATGGTGGCTGCCACCATGACACACTTAGACCTGTCGTAGGTCTATTGCGATACCACTGGAACTTTTTCCTCACACCATCCATAACTATCCCGTGGCTTTTGTAAACGAGATTAACTTCGTTAGTTTAAGATGCGCTATATCCGCCACATTTGTTAAAAGTGCTCTACTAAGCCTGCAAAGTCTTCTTCTAGCTAATCCTTCCCTCTCACAAATGAGGTGTTTAATAGTTTCCTCTTATTTGTATTGTAGCAGATTCTACAATAATCATAGTATGGAACTCCCAGCCTTCCTGAGTGGTTACCTTTTAGACAATGACCGGTTAATACACCTATCAATGTTCTTGTATTCTCTCTATTGAGTTTTAGCAGGCATTTTGAACGACCACTGTTGAGTTTCGGCCATGTCAATTTGTTTAATTCACAATTTGCTTCATTTACTATTTTAATAGTTGTTCTGTCTATCAGTAATTTACAAGTGGCTATGGGCATAGGTATGAACGTTATATCCAATTTTGTATCTAGAGTTGTACCAATTCGAGCAAGTACATCTGCTTTGCAGTTTCCTGCTATATTCCTATGGCCTGGCATCCAAAAGGTCTACTTTTCAGTTTTAAGACCTGTCATTCAGAAGATTAGAACATTCTATGACTGTTTTTGACGAGTGCGTTTGGATTCTAGCGCTTTTATAGCGGCGACCGTCTGAGTAAATGAAGACTTTATTTGTGGATAATACTCTCGTATTTATCGCTGTAAGTCCTTCCTTAATAGCAGTGACTTCCGCTTGAAATACACTACAGTGATTGGATGGGCGGAATTATTGCTTTATCTCCAGTTTTTCGGAGTAGACCTCTCCACCTACTCTATTATCTAAATCGGTACAGAGTACGCAATGAAAAAATAACTGTGTCGTATCGAGTAGTATGCAGTTCAAGAAGCGATGAACTTTGTTGTGGAAAAACGATGGAAAGGCAGATCTAAATGTGTCTGTAGCGACAGCCAAGCTGCTCTTATGGCCTTAGACAGCCCTTTAACCACATCAGGGGTAGTGAAGTCCTGTAAATCCAGGCTGAACTATGTCGGTAGACATAATAGCCTGATGCTAACATGGGTCCCGGGACACGTGGGTATCGCGGGTAACGAGACCTCTGACTCCTTAGCTAAGATGGGCTCTGAGGCCAACTTCTTTGGCCCAGAGCCCGTTTTGCCACTCCCTTCTGCGGCCATCACGGCCACGGTTAGCAAATGGGTAACTACCACCCACAAGCAAGCTTGGCAGGCTGAGAGAGGCTGCAGATGGACAAAACTGATGTTACCTGTCATGTCCGATCGACTGTCGCAAACCCTTCTGTCATTAACACGTTCCCGCCGGCGCTGTTATTCATGGTATTCACCCACAGACGGCAACGTTTACATCTTTTCGCTCTATCGGAAGCGATTGCAGGTTATATAAAACGAAATTTTTTCATAAGGGTAGTCGTTTATGGCTTCTCATCTCATAGGTACCGTCTAATAAAGTACCATTGGTGGTACACGCCGTCCCATGAAGCAATCTTGTGCGGGCCACCGCTGGTATACGCAGCGTCATGAAGCAATCTTGTGCGAGCCAACGGTGGTACGCGCCGGCGTGAACGTGTTAAGCAGAGGGGGGTGCAGACGGCTGGTTGGACTGATGACGGGCTACTTTCTGTGGGCAAAGCACATGGAAAGGTTGGGCATCTCAGACAGTGTACTCTGCCCAGCTTGTGAATAGGAGGATGAGACGGCGGACCACTTCCGGTGTGTCTGCCCCGCCTTCGCTCGAATCAGGTTTGAGGTCTTTGGCACTGATGTGTTAAGAAGCGACCACCTTGGCTCCTTGGCACCACAACATCTACTCAGATTTCTTCGGAGATCGTGTAGATTTAAAGAAAATTAAAAGGGAATCCAAGTGTAGTGCAATGGACTCAATTAATGTCTGAGTGCTGCACTTGTCCCGACAAAAAAACAAAAAAAAAAAAAAGTGTGCAGTAATCGAGTTTCTACTGTATATCCGCGTAAAACTATGGATTTTATGAAGTAATGTTACATACGCAGTTTTTCAGGTGCTCATCAATTTAATTTGGCTCCTATTATTTAAATAAACGAAATTTGCGAACAATTGTTTCATAATTAATTAAAGTAAACTGGCATCAAACTAAACTAATTTTCTTTTCACCATATACCATACAATAATTTTTGTGGCGTTAACTTTTATATTGCCATGACTGTCGATCGAAAATTGTCGTTCTCAAATTCAAATTAGAAAATATTTGTGTTAGATGAAATTCATGGTTTTTGTTAAATATAATAAGTGATATAAAGCATTTGGTATTTCATAAATGTTTGAAATGGATTAATTTACATTTTCGCGTTGAATTTTTCTATTCACCGGTATTATATATGTATATGTATATCTTAAACAGTTTAGAGGCTTTCTCTGTACTGAGTTTTCACTTTACCAACTGCCCATACTTTCGGTGTTAAAAACGTTGGCAACGCTGAGTAACGATTATGTACTATCGATTGTTATCGGTTGTTTGTTGAGTGCTGGATGCAATGCTTTTGCATTTGGTTCAATTTCTTTCTGTCTGTCACATTCAGCTCAACTGATTCAACCATATATTTGTTTCTTATAGGGCATTTTGGCTAATAAGATAAAATAAAGTGCAATTAACTGAAAATACAAGCTAAACTTATTTAGCGTAACTACGAATTTTGTATAGTAAAGTAAAAATAGAAATATTCAAAGTGAAATGTCGGAAATTGAAGCAGTCCAAATTATCGCGGAGTCCCTAAAAGAGCAGGTGAGAATGTTACCAAAAGGGTTATGCCTTAGATTAGTGGAAAAGGGCACTCTTGCTTGAGAATATGAGATATATTACAGGTGGCATACAAGCACAAAACTTCATACGTACTATTTTGGGCTCTGGTTATCTTTGTACTTTATCAACAACAAAGATCGTTGATCAAAGTGCGCTTGTACAGTTTTTGTTTATGGTGGTCTTTGGCACGAATTGGAATATAAAGTTTTGCATACATATGCAGGTACTTACTTTTCGGTTAGGCGGATTAGATTAATAATAAAGAGGAGAGATTAAAGATTAATCTGTGCGATGAAACACCCCAAAATTCTTGATACGTTTTGTTGAAATTCAATACGAATTGGGCTTTGATTTTAACTTCAAGCAACTTCCTTTTATTTATCATGGAAATATGTACATATGCATATTTTAATATATTCAGATTATAAATACCTAACATCTCCTATGAAACAAGCACTGCGTCTGACGCTTTATCATTGTTTCGTGTCAATACTGTCCTAACAAAGTGATCTCTTCTATCATAAACATTCCCTATGACTGTTAGGGGAATGCCGCTGAAGTGACAGTCCTTGGCCGGATATAAATCCGTTCCGTTCCAGTGATTTGTTATTCTGTCTCCGTTTCCGTTCATCCTTCAGTAGCCTGAAAATAATAACAACAGGCTACGATTATGTGCCGCTAATATATTGAAATTCTCCATGAACACCAATAAGGATTTTACATCGTATGATAATATAGCCTTTAATTTATTTATTTATTTAATTATACAAACGCCAAACGGCAATATACTACATAGATTTAATTTATTCAAAAAAGGGAATAATTTATAATAATATAATAATACAGAGGGGGTATTTATTAGTTTGAGATAACAGTAAGACTAATATGTTAATAAATTGAGCAAACAAATTATGTTAGGTGCCGTTTAACAGCTGCAACAAATGCACCAATGGATCCGCCATAGAATTCCACGTCATTATTGAGTGTATTGACTAGATTCGCAATACGATTATGTGGGCCACCAATTACGTAATTTTTGCTTGACTTGACAGTTTTTAATAGGCGACGACGCCTCAGATGTAGGTTAGCCGGCGCAAATTCAAAGCAGGCTGCTGCGTCTGGAGCATCTATCAGGCCATTGAGTACTTTGTAAAAGAAAACTAAGTCTGTCACCTGTCGACGTCTTTGCAGTTCCTCGATTCCGTAATGAATGTAGATGTCATCAGTTGAGGTGCAGCCTTGAGGCTTATACCGGTGTGCTAAAGTCCTGCAGAACTTCCTTTGGACTGACTCGATGCGTTTGATCTGGTAATCTGTATATGGAGACCATATGACAGATCCGTATTCCAGGATCGGTCGTACGAGAGTGTTGAAGAGAGATATCAGCGTGTGCGGATTGGTGAAATCTTTGCTGGTCCTTGTTATGAAACCCAGAACTTTATTGGCTTGAAGCGTGATCTTATCTATGTGTTTACTAAAAGATAGCTTGCTATCCACAATGATGCCTAGGTCCTTGATATCCTCGGTTTCATGGATGTCATCATCATTTAACGTATACTTTGCGGCTTCACGGGTGTGTGACCTTGAATACGAGACCACAGCACACTTTTTAATGCAGTTTTTCTTTTCATTGTAGTTACCTTTACATCTGCACATCAAACTTTTATTTGTGCATTCAACAGTTTAACGTTTTGCTGGAATTTCCCAAGTACTTTCCAGCAGTCGTTACACAATAGTCTCTGTTTCTTACTATACAACATTTAACACGCACCAGTCCCTTGTGTCAATTTGATAAAAGTATCGCTTGATTTGGTGTAAAACATGTGAAGCACAAATAATATTTGTTGTTATTTTGCACTTATTTTTCAATGTATTTTCTTTTGATTTCTGTAAAAAATAAAACAATTCTCTTACCTTTCCTTTTTTTATCTCTTACATTGGATTTTTGATGTTGGTCAAATTGACTTTTTTGTCAGGGACTGATGTTAACCAGGTCGTATATATGCAGTTGCGCGCTTTCAACTCAAACCGGCTATACCAACTCAAAATATTTTGTGTTGTTGTTTTCCACGTGTTTTGTCGATACCTGGAGAAAATTTATGATTTTGTATGGCGAGCATTTAATGGCATCTTTGTAGAACTTTTAATCACAGCTATTGAGATTTTAACATCGGTGCATACCTAGGCGAATATTCGATTGGGTGGACGTGCCCAGCAATTCCTTTGAATATTTGCTCACATGGATTTATGCTTATTAGAATACAGTTTCACTTATTTAAATGTACATATATAATATTACGATTTTTTTTTTCAGGGTGTGGAGTATGTTTTCGGTATCATAGGAATACCTGTTATCGAGCTGTCAATGGCTTTTCAAGCGGCTGGCCTCAAGTATATTGGCATGCGTAACGAGCAGTCGGCGTGCTATGCCGCTCAAGCAATTGGTTATTTAACTGGTAAACCTGCCGTGTGCCTTGTAGTTTCGGGGCCGGGATTGCTCCATGTTACCGGTATGTTAGAGTTAGAATGAATCTGTAAGCAAAGACAAATCCCATCCGTTTTATTATATTTCTTTTCAGGGGGCATGGCAAACGCGCAAGTGAATTGTTGGCCGTTACTGGTGATCGCTGGTTCTACAAGCCAGGATCACGAAGGTATTGGCGGTTTTCAAGAATATCCCCAAGTTGAAATTTCACGTCCATACTGCAAGTATGCTGCACGTCCGCCTACCGCTTCGCTCATTCCACTTCACGTTGAGAAGGCTGTACGTTATGCGACGTACGGACGACCAGGCGTTTCTTATCTTGACTTCCCTGGAAACATACTACAATCACGTGTACAGGAGGATAAGATCTACAAGACATTGCCACTTTCTGCTCCACCCTTAGTATATCCGGCTCATGACGATGTTATACGCGCTGCCAATTTGTTGCGCTCTGCAAAACGGCCATTAGTTATAATCGGAAAAGGAGCCGCCTACGCTCACGCAGAGAATATATTGCGCCATTTTATTGAGAACACCAACTTGCCTTTCCTGCCAACGCCGATGGGCAAAGGTGTTGTGTCGGATGCTGCGCCACAGTGTGTCTCGTCTGCACGTTCTTTGGTATTGCAGCAAGCCGATGTTGTTTTACTGCTGGGCGCACGACTGAACTGGATTTTGCATTTTGGAAAACCGCCACGTTACAGTGCTGATGCCAAATTTATTCAGGTGCGAACTCTATTTTGCTTTGTGAAATTTGGTATTTACTTTATAAATTAACTATTTAAATTTGAAAAGGTCGACATTTGTCCTGAAGAGCTACATAACTCCGTTCAAGCATCTATTGCCATACAATCGGACATTAAACCATTTG
Source organism: Anastrepha obliqua (assembly GCF_027943255.1). Classification (NCBI taxonomy): domain Eukaryota; kingdom Metazoa; phylum Arthropoda; class Insecta; order Diptera; family Tephritidae; genus Anastrepha; species Anastrepha obliqua. The sequence continues at coordinate 80,439,352 of NC_072895.1, read as the reverse complement.
CAGAGCAACTTTTTGAACAAATGAATGCAGTGAATTTCGAAATTCAGAGCGAAAATCCTTGGTGGGTGGATCTCGCCAACAAATGCAAGAGTAACCGTGAACAAGTGCGCAGCATGGCATTGGATACTGCCGCACCACTAAATTATTACACAGTGTTTCACCATCTGCGTGAATTAATACCACGCGATGCGATAATTGTTAGTGAGGGAGCCAACACCATGGATATTGGACGTTCAATGCTTTTTAATATTTTGCCACGTCACCGCTTAGATGCTGGCACTTTTGGTACCATGGGCGTTGGACCGGGCTTTGCTATTGCGGCAGCACTTTACTGTCGCGATCGTTTCCCTGGCAAACGTGTAATATGTGTGGAAGGTGACAGCGCTTTTGGGTTTTCTGGAATGGAGTTAGAGACAATGGTGCGCTATAAGCTTCCTATTACTATTGTCATTGTAAATAACAATGGTATCTATGGTGGTTTCGATCAGGAAACTTTCGATGCCATTCGAAATTCTGGCGATTTGTCACAAGTGTGAGTCAACTACGCAGTAGTTTTTTAAAATTGCATGCGCCTTATGTGCACGTTTATGATTACAGAACACCACCCTCAGCGTTGGGCGTGCAGGTGCGCTATGAAGAAATGATGAAAATGTTCGGGTTAAATGGCCACTTCTGCAAGGAGATACCGGAATTACAGGCTGCTCTAAGAGATGCACAAAAACTTACGGACAAACCAACAATCATCAATGTGGCGATAAGTCCGTCATCAGATCGCAAGCCACAGACGTTCAACTGGTTAACAGAATCAAAATTGTAGATATGTAAAAGCTGCATTTGTGCAACTGAATTGCAGCTAATCGCTCTATGTGACTATATAGTGAGCAATTGCTTTCATTCAGATATACATATATATATTTAATATTTAGGAGCATTGTTACAAAAGCAGTATTCTTCTTTTTACTGTGAAATTGCATTTTTGTATTCTGTGTGTTAAAAGTAACACTTAATTCTACAACCGTTATTACTGCGGAGTAACAATGCTCAAGTATTGTATTTTATATCACTTAAATTCTTATTTTCTAACATTCCAAATGCTTTGAAACTTGCGCATATCAACTGCCAAGCAATGACTCTTACGATCTTACAGCGGCCAGAGTTTAAAAAGTGTCATTCTGAAAATTTCGTATTTCATACGTTTTACGCGTTAGGGGCATTGCTTGGTTTTCGATATAATGTAAATGTATTTATGCATCCTTTAAAATGTGTTTAAAAAAATATTAACGCTTCTAAATTATTTAGCAAAATTTTTAATAGCGCATTATTGATATGTGAACACAATATGGAGTGATAGGTTTCTAATACAGGGCTATTATTTTCATTTACAAAGTAATTTTACTCTAAAAAGAGGTTTTTGGTAATGTAAGTGCGATAGAAAATTAAATCTTATATAAATTATGATATGCCTTTTTCCTGTCCCCATAGTTTCGACGTTAAACAACGGGCTCTTCCTTAGGCTTTGTTTCCTCATCGAGCCCCAAATGCTGCAGGAAACAGGTGATATTCACTAAACGACCCTTATGCAGGAACGGTATCTTGGGGCATAGTTCGAAGTTGATATTCATCGGGGCTATGTCAGGCACTTTGCCACAACCCATATCTATGAAGTTTAGGAAGTCGCACACCTCCACCTCGCCGCAGTCGTTATGGTTCAAAACAAGCAGCAGATCATCCACCAGTTCTGGCACGAACGGCAAACGACAGCCCTTTATCGTGGAGCGTAATTTAGTTTCGGATAGGAATGGCTTGTTAAGTGGGTTGATGTGGTGTAAATGCTCTTTCAGTTCGTCCATTGCATTCCATAGGTAACGCTTCAACTCCAAATGAACAGCAGCGCGCACTGTTTCCCGGTTGCACGACTGGGGCGGCGCTTTTTCCGCCGAAAAGTAACGGCAAACGGTTATTATTTCGTGGTTGGTGATGTCGTCGTTCAAAAGATTAATGAGTGCGCGCTTAAGTGAATCAAATCCAATGAATTTAACATCTTTAATCGACTCGGCGCCCTCGGGCAAGCACTGGCACAGGAAGGATTTGTAGTCCGCCTTTGCCGCTTCACGGATTTTCGCCATTATTGTTTTAATATCAGCCATTGGGTACTAGAAGTAAAATATGAAAAAAGCTGTATCAAAAGTTGTGCACTACCCACCTCATACGGATGGTGTTCCATGTATATGAGAGTGTACTCATCGGCGGATACAATGTGGAATATGTGATCTTTAAGACTCATTGTGGCACCGATATAGAAATTATATGGTTGATAGCATTGCGGACGCTTTGAGGTGAATTTTTCCTGCCCCGGCAGTGGTATTCTGGTACGCTTCATAAACTCGCCCCCAAGGAAGCCAGAGTTGCGTTCGGCAATTTCAAAGATTTGTATTGTGTCATCGGATAAGTAATAGGAAATGACGAATATGCGTTCACAGTTCTCGCGTATGGTGGATAGCAATTTTGCGCCAAATCGTAGTACATAACGATCCAGTTTGATGAATTTCTTGAAGTCCGACTGTGGCGGCTTAGGCTCCACTGATATGCAATTACCCTCAGAGTCCTCATATGAACCCCAACCATTGTAAGGCGGCAATATTCGTTCCTTTTGCTTAGTCGGCGCACAGTCGTCGCCACGCAATGGTATTGGTGCAGGGGTGAAGTCCTCGATTCCATACTTAAATCAGAAAGAATATAAGTGTATATTTCGGAAAATACTGGAAATATGATACAAACTCGTTTTCTGTAATACTCCTGGGTATACTCATCGCAATCGGTGAGGACAACGGCACGCCCATAAACGTTTAGAACTGTGCCAATTTGGAGATCGCGATCAGCATAGTAGAGTACCTCCTTCTCGCCCATATTTAGGGGATCGAGGGTGTAGCGGACATTTCGCATGCTTGTGCCCAAGACATTCAAAAGCGTTTGAGGGGTTTCTTGACCTGGTAGCGGAAGTCCATTAAATTCCTATAAATGAAATATGCTTTGAAAACAACTGTAATAAAGGTAAACCGAATTTGTATAACAACGGCAGGGAATGGGAATAGCTAGCCGACAGATGCCCTCTCCTCTACGAAGTTGCGACTGTTAATCATTCTAAGTACAGAGATGCCCTTCTGAGTGCGTTTCTTTGTTTGTGTTTGCGCGTGCCTTTGTATTCGTGTCATGTTTGTCAAAACTATCTGCTACCATGGAACTTTAGAGCCTGTGCAGAATAGTTCTTTCACGCCCTACAACAAATGCCCTCTGTTCATCGAGAAAGGGCTTTGCTTCTCAATTGCCTGCACCTGATCTTTCTAACGCAGAAGAGTTTTTCCTCTTCCTCTGCTACCACCAGCTGCCATCGCATCGAATACTCGGGGCCGGAGCGTTTGTACCCTATCTATTTCGTCGTAAAACTCATACAGCTCATCGTTCCAACGTCTGCGATATTCGCCGTCACCAACGTGCAAAGGTTCAAAAATCTTCCACAGAATCTTTCTCTCAAACACTCCAAATGACGCCTCATCGGATGTTGTCATCGTCCAAGCTTCTGCGCCAAGACGGGCATGATGAGAGCCTTGTAGAGTGTTAGTTTTCCTCGTCGAGAGAGAACTTTACTGCTCAGTTGCCTACTTAGTTCAAAGTAGCACTTGTTGGCAAGAGAGATTCTCCGTTGGATTTCAACGCTGACATTGTTATCGGTGTTAATGCTGGCTCCTAGATAAACAAAGTCTTTAACAAACTCGAAATCATAACTGCCAACAGTGACGTGGGTGCCGATAAGCGAGCACGTCGAGTGTTTGTTTGATGACAGGAGGTACTTCGTTTTGTCCTCGTTCACGACCAGACCCAATCACTCTGTTTCTTTATCCAATTATCGGCTTCTTTACTTAAGAGTATTTTCCAGGACTTGACGTGATGTGGCCTGTTAACTTCCTTATTAAAACAGCTCCGCCCATATATCATCAATTAATGTTCTCACCACGTCTTGGACAAGTGGAAGGACGATAATTTTATGCTAGAAGTGTTCCGTTTTTGAGTGTACCAAGGTCGTCTTTTTGTGCATGAAGTGGTGCCAGTTTTGTAGTGGTCGTTGTAGTGGGATACGGTACACTAGACAGGGCTAGTTTACTGGGGCGTCAGCCTTTGGTCGGGAAAAACTCGAATCATTCCGGTAACGTAGAACCGGCTGCCATGGGAATGGTCGTTGTTGTCTTTGCGGGAGCCATCAACACTTGTGGAGTTTATTATCTGCTGTTTTTAGATATTTTACTTTTCAACTGGTCCTAGACTGCATGCAAAGCTTATGCACATTCCAGTAATGCGGATTTTAAAATGGACACAATTGAGCGCGCCCTGGAATGGGCGAATGACCGAAGCTAGAAGTTGTGAGTTGCTTGCATCGTATTCAAAATAAACTCAATGGGATACTCCAACTGGGGATTATCCATAATTCATTGGCGTAAATTTCCCCGCACAAAATCATCGTTAATACATTTGAGGACCTACATAAATTAGTAACATTTTAGCCCCTACTTAATGCTTACCCTTGGGAGTTTGCCTCGTTTGAGAAAAAGTGATGGACCTTCACGGCCTGAATTACGTGGGAAAATTTCCTTTATGTCCATTGTATCGTCGGCCAAGTAATAACATATTTCCAATTTTCGCACATCGCCAAACTCCGAACGATCATCCCAATAACCGTGAAACTTGAGTACTTTTCGATCGAATGCTAAAAACTGCGCGAATGGATGCTTTTTTGGAGGTTGATTGTGGGTCTTCTTCCCTGACCGCTTCCGCATTTCAGTCGTGGGGTCTCTGAAAATGAAATAAACCTTTACCGACGAAAAAACTTTATAGACAAATATGCAAATATATTCTCATACACTGGCATATCGACCGGATCAGGTACGGCTATACCAGAACGATTCAAGAACTGGCGAGTGAAAATATCACAATTCGTTATATGGTATTTGCGATCGAATATTTCTATTGTTGTGTCAACATTCAAGTCCAATATCGAGATGAATTCATTTTGGCATGGTGGGGGTTTCGGTATACGCTGACGATGCACTAAACAACCTTGTGGTATGCCAGAGTTATCAATTTTCGGTTCAGTGATTTGCATGGTGCCATCTTCGAGGTAGTACATAATTTTTACTTTTCGTACTTGATAAGGCGCATTGTAAACCTCATGCAAAGTTTCCTTGAAAAACGCGTCGAAACCGAGCACTTTCTTGTCGTAGGCAATCCATGGCGGCAGTTTAGGACCAGTCTGTGGAGGATAGAATGAAGGTGTGGCCGTGGGCGGGCAATTTATGTCAATGCACATGCCGCCCGCATCCACCATGGCGGGCGTTTGGCGATCGTTTAGCATGCTGATGCCTTGGAAATTCATTAAGCTCTGGGGCTTCGGGTACTTCGTGCGGGACATCTGGAATATATGTACATATGTATGTATGTATGTATATTTATGCATATATGTAAATTCTTATAGACACTTACATCCCGGAACGTGGTGCCAGGCAAAAATGGCATTCCTGGTATGCGTAACATCTTTTTTGTTTTTTATGTTTTTGGGTTTAAAAAATCGCGAAATTGGTACAAAATGTTTCTTTGTAAAAAATCAATATAAAAATATAAGCAGACGTTTAAAATTTCTTCCTTTACAAATTTCGTAATATGTTACAAGGCCAGCGAGCAAAAATATGTACATATGTAAGTACATATGTTTCCTTCGTTTTAGTGAATTTTTATAAATACTTTTGATATTTTTTAACGCTATTTGTGTCAGATATTTGTTTTGCCTTTTGTTTGCGTATTTTCTCGCCGCTGCTGGGGATTCCGTACTGGCAAACCAAATAAATGGCAAAATAAAGTAATAAATATGGACTAAACAATTGGACCGGCACTATAGCAATGAGGGCGCACATGCGAGGTGGCCCATTGTCGGTTGCTATGACTACGTGGGTTGGCTTCGTCAAGGGTTGCTGTTTGAAGGGTTCGGGGGAAGGATGAGTTTTAGAGTGCAATGTGGTCAACAGGTAAATAAACAAGGTTGCGGTGACATCTGTATGTATGTATGCCTACTTGTATGGGAATTACGTGCGAAATTTAGAACTGCAACAGTATTTGTATTGTATTAAGTATACAGTACCGGACAAAAAAGGAAGGCACCTTAAACATTTATTATTTCGATTTATTTATAAACAAGTATTTAGTGGAGGATGGGAAATATTTTTAAAACTAAATGCGAAACAATAGAAATCTCTTTCTTTTTCTGTAGTTTTTTTCTTGTAGTTTCTCCTTCGCTTTTTATAGGGTGTTTTTTTTAGAGGTTAGGTTTTCAAGATGAAATAAAACGTATATAATTTAATGTTATGGCCAAGAATTTAGCTTTATTATAAAGATAAGGGTTTGCCATTATGTTTTAAAAATGATTTCGGGCAAGTGGCCACCGCGGTTGGCTCGAATAAATTCCAGCCGAGAGGCCCAATTTTCGACCACTTTTTGCAGCAATTGGGGCCGTATGTCAGCAATAACGCGCCGAATATTCTCTTCCAAGACGTCAATCGTCTCGGGCTTATCTGCGTAGACAAGCGACTTCACATAGCCCCACAAGAAGCGGTGTTATATCGCACGATCTTGGACGCCACGCCACAGGTCCTCGGCGCGAGATAATGCGCTCACCAAAAGTTTCCTTCAATAAATCGATTGTTGCGTTGGCTGTATGGCATGTAGCGCCGTCTTGTTGGAACCAAAGGTCGTCCACATCAACATCGTCCAATTCAGGCACGAAAAAGTCATTAATCATGGCTCTATAGCGCTCTCCATTGACTGTAACATTATGGCCGGCTTCATTTTTAAAGAAATATGGACCAATGATTCCCTCTGCCCATAGAGCACACCAAACAGTGACTTTTTGAGGATGTAACGGCGTCTCAGCAATGGCTTGTGGATTATGTTCACTCCAAATGCGACAATTTTGCTTATTGACATACCCATTCAACCAAAAGTGAGCTTCATCGCTGAACAAAATTTTCTTGTGATGCGTCGCGCGAACCGAACCATTATTTTCGTAATAAATTTGCACGATTTGCAAACGTTGTTCAGGTGTAAGTCTATTCATTATGAAATGGCAAACCAAACTGATCATAAATCAAGTGACAGCTGTCAAAGAGACCATCTACGAAAAAAGTAGTGCCAACTTGAAAACCTAACCTCTAAAAAAAACACCCTTTATAACGGCTTTTATTGGTTCGGGCATGGAATAAACAATCAATCGTAGAAGTTATATATCAGATATCTAGAATTAGCCAGGTATACCGTGTTGCATATTACCAGGGAAGGCTTCGGGAGAGGAAAGTGACGTCATCTAAAAACTTCTACTTACCCAGCTATCCAGAGATGATATCACTAAAGTCATCAAATTCGAAGAGAAGTTCAGAATTGAACTGGACGATAAGTTAAACTAGAGTAGACCTGAATTTGAAAGGAAACTCCAGGAGTGTACCCTGCACTGGTGCACAGATGGCTCGAAAGTATGGCAGAAATTTCCGTAAGCAGCGAATTGCTATTCTGAGTGACAGTCAGACGACACTCAAGGCTCTTTCAGCCTGTGAGATGAAGTCCCCACTGGTCCTTGAGTGTATCGAGAAACTGAATATACTAGGAACGTACAATCGCATCCAGGACACAGAGGTACAAAGGGAACAAAGCAGCGGACGCATTGGCGAGAGAGGCTACTGCCTCGCCATTAATAGAACCCATTAATTGCTGTGGGAAAACACACCGTTAAGGAGAAGCTTAGGAGTGAAAAGATAGGGGGCTAAGGAAGGTTTACTGGCATCAAACTAACAAACATCTTTGCCAACCGCAGTCAGAAGAAAGGCAGGTATGCTCAATCCGACTGGATGAGGTACTGTGGTGAGTAGAGGGCTCAAAAGACCATGAGGTGGAAGTACAAACCTCGTAAAAAATCTATCTATCTATCTTTATTTCGATACCGTTAATCCAAACGTCTTAAATTGTTTGGTCAAGCTCTGATAAAGTCCATAGTCTCGGATTTGTTACCCATATTTTCATAATTTGCCAGTGGCTCTCTAAGGATATGATACCCACCACCAATCCAATGATATAATACCCACCCTTGCTAAATATTTTTTACGACATTCCGAGGGACCCGAAAAGGTCAATTTTGGATTCGTCCGAAAATATTATTTTTCTCAATCCTCTTTGGCCCTGTTTTCCTTGCAGGTTAGTTTATAGGACACGTTTTTGTCGCATTTTAACAGTCATAAGTGGATTTTTGGTAGGAGACATCACGTAATTTCGTCTCCATCAAAAACTCACTTCTGATGTCTTCAGCTGTTTTGAGTCGGTCCTCAATGTTAACTTGTTTAATTCATTTGAGTGTGGTTTTTAAATAAATAAATAAAAAAATGCCGACAGTAGTTTTGGTGAAACTTATTTTTTGCGAATTTTGCGTTTACTTAATTTTTGAGATCGTAAAGTCAGAATTTGTTGCCTTATCAACTACAGTCAAATTTGTATTTTTTACACTGCTCATTTTATTTACAGCCGTGTGTCATTTTAAGAAATTAAAAAGAAGCATTTAATTGTAGCTAAATAATTTTCATACTTGTCATTAACAAATACTTACTTTTAAAAGGTGATCAATTTAGAGGTATCGGATTTTAAATGAAAATAAAACAATGAAAATTCAAATTGAATGGGCAATCTTAATTTTTTTTTGTGTAGAACCATTCGAAACATTTATTTTTTAAAGATAATCCCTTTCAACTGTTGACCGTAACTGCGCCTTAATTCGGCCATCCGTAAATACCAATTTTGAATTACTCGCTGGAAGACCGCGGTCAGCATCTCATAAATAACTGTAGTAATGTTGGCTTCCAATGCCTCAATCAAGGCTGGTTAACCACAAAGCATTTAGTCTTTACATATCTCATAAATAAATGTCCAAAGGTGTGATACAACTCGATCTTGATGGTCAATCCACTGGTCCGAGGCGAGAGATAAATGGCTCCCCGAAACGATGACGCAGTAAATCCATTGTTTCACGGGCTGTACGGAAAGTAGCACCGTCTTGTTAGAACAAACAACAACGTTTTGTGAAGATCACGGGCTTCGATTTCTGGCATCAAAAAGTTGTTTATTATGGCCAGCCTCGTTTTTGAAGAAACGATTCGTCACCAGTTATGGCCGATGATTCCTCCAGCCCATAGGCCGCATCAAACTGTTGTTCTCAATAGATGACTGTTCTTGAATGGATTCAGGCTGTTCTTTAGCCCAAATATGGCAATTTTGTTTATGACGTAACCATTAAGCCTAAAATGGGTCTCATTGCTGAACAACATAAGTTGGTCTGAGCGCGCGCTGAACACTTTTCATAATTTTACGATTTGTAAACGTTGTTGTTTCATCTTTCCATGATGAAATGCTAATGAATACTGAAAAAAATTATGTATTTGTTTTTCTTTTTTTGGGCGAACATGGGGTCGTCGTTTTACAGTTTCATATCCATTTACATTCGGATCTTAGAGTTATATATATATCGATGTTTTTGGCTTGAGGAGACAATTTTTTTGCTTCAAGGTTCATTGGATCTCAATTCCTATCACTCTAATGCACGTAAATTAAAGCTCGCCAAATGTTAGGCAATCACAATTCCATGATTTTTAATTAAAATATATAAAAAAAATGAGTATATGCGGTTATATAGCTTTTTAAATTTTAGTGTGAGTTCAGGTGCACGAAGTTCCTGCAATTTTGCTGTTAATTTTTTATACTTTTTTCTTTGGCGGTGCTGCACATTTTCTGAGCATACCTAACAAAGCACACTTTTTTATGGATAAATGCACACTGTCAAGGAAAAAAGTATAAAAAATAAGCAAGGGTTTTTGGCAACTTTCAGTATATCTAACTAAAATTTTACAAGTTTTTAAACTGCATAACAAAAAATCTTTTCAGAAACTCTAATTAAAATCTGAGGAAAATTAAAGCAAACTTTTGGAATTTTTTAAATTTGTATATAAAATTTGAAAATTGGATTTACGAGGTGTGTTCAAAAAGTATAGCGAATTTTTTGTTTTTTCAAAAGTTATTTATTTATTCATTAATAAAATAGATATTCCCTTCAAAGTAATCCCCATGAGATATTATGCACTTATGCCAACGTTTTTTCCAATCTTCGAAGCACTTCAAAATATCATATCTTTTTATGTTGTTCAGCTCCTCTTTCGATACCGTCTTTATCTCGTCAACCGTGCGTTGTCTTTTCATGGGCCTCTTCAGTTTCGGGAACAAGAAAAAGTCACAAGGGCCAGATCTGGAGAATACGGTGGCTGTGGCATCATTAGTGTGTTGTTCTTGGTCAAAAAGTCGCGCACAAGCAACGATGTGTGAGCAGGGGAGTTATTGTGATACAAGAGTCAATTTTTGTTTTTCCACAAATCCGGGCGTTTCTGGCGGATTGCTTCGCGCAAATTACGCATAACTTGCAGGTAATATTCCTTATTGATCGTTTTACCCTGTGGCAAGAGCTCATGTAGCACAACGCCCCTGCAATCGAAGAAAGCAGTAAGCAAAACTTTTACATTCAACCGAACTTGGCGCGCTTTTTTCGGTCTTGGCTCGTGCGGCACCTTCCATTGAGATGATTGAGCCTTGGTTTCCACGTTATAACCATAAACCCACGATTCGTCACCAGTTATGACCCTCTGGAGCAAATTTGGGTTGTCGCGGACAGAGTCCAACATCTCATTAGATGCCACTTTTGGGCGAAATTGAGCAGTTTTGGTATCAATTTTGCGGCGATCCGTCTCATGCACAAATCAAATCGTTATGTCTAGGTCCTCAGCAACTTCTCTAACGGTGATTCGACGATTGGCCAATACCATTTTCTTCACTTCATCAATTGTTTCGTCTGTTGTTGAAGTGATCGGGCGTCCGGCACGCTTTTCGCCGTTCACATCTTCTCGGTCTTCTTGAGAACATTTTGTACCAGCGATAAACGTTGCTTTGGTCCAAAGTAGCTTCTCCGTATAACACAGTCAACATTCGGAATGCATCCGCGCACTCAATTTCGTTTTTCACACAAAATTTTATACAGGTACTTTGATCCATCTTTTTGAATAGGTAAAAATCGGATACGAGCCGAAACACCTTCAAGCAAAGCAGCTGTCAACAATTAACTGAACATTCAAAATGGTCGAACTCGTCAGCATGAGTGAAAAACATGAGTACCAATATATCGCCACAAAAAAAATCGAAATTCGAATATACGCAACATGTGAAAAACAAAATTCGCGATACTTTTTGAACATACCTCGTATATGGTTTTTGTTAGCCATTGAGTTATACTTTTACACAAAAATAATGAACGTTCAAAACAAAAATAGAAAAAGTAGTCGAGACTGTCCAAAATATTGATGTGCTATCGTTTTGTCGCGCGGTGTAGATCTACCGATATTTTTGAGCTGACACGCAGAAAATAAACACATATTGCCCAGCTACATACATATGTATAAATGTATTACTTTCGAGTAACAATTTTCACTTAAAAACAATTCACAATTTAGACTCAACATTTATGGCCAACACACCATCCTCTTCATTTTTGGCAATAGTTATTGTAGCACGACCATCAGCACGGACCACCACACTCTTGCCCGTACAGATCGATCCAGATTTTTCACCAGAGATGATGTCGCAATAGGTACCACTTGGCAAGCAGGTTTGGAGCGAAGTGTTCAAGTCAGATGTGTCACCATTGAAGGCTACGAAACCTTTGTTGCCACGGCAAAAGGCGATCTGGTTGCCACCATTGTCCCACCAGTTCTGCACATTTGTGCCCACAACGATGTTTCTGAAGCCAACCATATTGTAAATTTGACGCCAACGATGCTCACAAATCCAACCGCCACTGCAAGAATTATCGGCATTGAAAATGGGGCTGGCAATAGCGGTGCCATCGGTTGTGGGTGGGCCTTGGTCAGTATTGGAGAATGCGAATGAAGACATGACGCGCGTAATACCAAATGGATGGGCCAACATGAAAGCACTGGCCATTTTGTATTGCTTGGCTGTTTTGTAATTGAGGATATCAGCACCACCAGCACCATGACCACGTTGATTGTCATGGTTGTCCACGAAAATGAATGCGCGATCAGAGTTCAAGAAGCCCCACTGTGGACCCCAATTGACTAGCCAACGTAATTCATCCTTACCGCGGAATACTCTGCCGATCGAATTAGAGTGAGCAAATTCAGTGACGACGCCCAGGCCCGTGTATTCGTTCTTGGAGACGGCTTCACCGCCCAAGTCTATGACTTCTTGGAATATAAACGGACGCGTACCCGAGGCAAAGCCATGAGCAGTGCTTAAATTATTCACACGATTGTAGATTACCTACAAGAATTGTTAAAAAATTTATGAAATAAGTGATTCGAGTAATTTCGATCCAGCAAGCGATTTACCTTTAAATCAGTAGGCCACATATGTTTGGCTGCATCTACACGGAAACCGGCAACACCCAAACTGACAAGTTTGTTGAGGAAGTCAACAATGCGATCTCGAACCCAAGGTTTGCTCTGATCCAAATCCTTCAAGCCGGAGAGTTCGCAGTTACGTACTTGATTTGCGTCATTGTAATTACTAATACCACAACTGGTGTGAAAATCGGTGCTGGAGTAGGGCACAGCTGGGAAGCTCTTCCTGCTGGGGTCAGCAGTTGAACCACCAGTGCCACGCGCGTTAGCATTATCGGCGGCCATATGGTTGAATACCACATCGACATAGATGCGAACACCGACGTTGTTGCAACGTTTCACCATATTCGCAAATTGCTCCTCATTGCCCGATCGCGTGGTCAGAAGATAGGATATAGGTTGGTAACGCTCCCACCAAGGACGATTTCCGATAACTACATTTTCATTTACCGGTGAAACCTGTTGATATAATTTTTTACTTGAATTATGTGAAACAAATTGGATGGAAAATTGAGGGAGTTCTCCATGGGGAGCAGATCCATTAAACTATTTAATTTCTTTTAAAATACGAGTAGTAAGTAGATCATTTAGCTTGCACAAGCACTGGACTTACCTGGACACCAGCATAGCCTTTGGGGCCAAGGAAATTTTCACATTCAGCAGCAATGTCGCTCCATTTCCACTCGAAGAGGTGAACCATTGTGGTCCTTCCCGGCACATAGTTTGGACTAAATTGGGCGCTAACACTTGCGCTCGAAATTGCTAAGACCAAATATGCACAAAAACTTGCTTTGGTCAGGAACATTTTGAATGCCGTTGTCTGTCTCTTATCAAACGTATTTGAAAATATCAGCTACTCCTTCAATGCCTATAAAACGAGCGACTGTTAAGAGCACGAATCGAACAAGTCGCTTTTATAGAAATTTCGCAGTTATGCATTATTTGTAAACTGTCTTTGTGAAATTGTTTGTAACTGCTTGGTCATTATGAACTCACCGACGCCAACTGTGGTGACAAGTGTACGAATACGGTTATCAGGCATAGAACCTACTGATGATTTAAAAAACTACTGATTAACAGGTAAAGTGAAATATTATTGCAAAACTATGAATTTATCAGTACTTCAGTTGAATAACAAAGATGATTTGGACTCATACATAGAAGAGCGCCACTTCTATTTTTAGTTTATAATAGTTCTGAATAGTTAAAGGTGAGTCGAATATTGGAAGCAGGCAACGTTCAGGGCGTAAAAGGTACAGCTGTATCTGGGAGATTACCTTCATTGGGGTATAGCGGAGCAGTGAAGTCTCAGTAAAGTTCTTGCATCAAATCGGTTTACCTAGCGAAATTAGGCGCTAGTGCAAGATTCCACGGATTAGAACCATTTTTTGGGCTTATCAAAGACCACATGAAGAAGTTCGGAATTCGTACAATACGCCATGGAGAGTTCAGGATGGAGCTAGACTAAGCAGTTTATCTTTTTCTCTAGAGAGACTTACGGACTTACGAACTTTCATTTGATACTATACGGGAAAATCTTCGTAATAATTTCAGGACACTAGGGTCAGTAGAATCAATCATCTACTGTTATTGCGAACTCGATGATGCAACTCCAGACCGCATACTCGCACACTGACGCTGATGCAACTCTGAATCCATTGATGTTATGGTACAAAAAGCCTAAGGAGAGACTCAAACTCAGCAAAAGCCTCTAATTATGGATTCGCGGGCAAGGCAATAGGCCACCGTAGTGGTCGCAGTACATTACGACCAGATAATAATACAATAATAATAATCCAATTTTCACAAATTAAGGAGTATGATGCGTACGCATTTTGACGAGAGCATGAACCATTTGGGCATTTCATTCAATGCAGATTCATTTTTTAATATTCTTAGTATTTAAAAATCTACTCGTAGCCGCTATAGCTGTTCTGCCTCTGTATCGAGTCCAGTGAAACCGTGTTTATAGCTCCTAGACTCCGTCCGAGCATAATGAAACCGTGGTTCTGGTTCCCAGATTGCTAAGAACAATGAGTTGATTAGCAACTTATTTCTGAGCTGGTAGATCTGCTCAGCTGGTTTATTTAATGATATTCATAAACTTAAAATATACATATGTCGTTTTGAAGGTAATTTATCTACCACAAAATTTTATTGTATGTAACTTTGCCTGAAAAATTATGTGCTACTTAGCTTCCGATTGGCTTTGATGCTTTTGAAATTAAAGCGGAAATGCTCCAACCTGAAGTGGCTCTGTTTTCAAGCTCTTATACATCCATATGCGAAAATTGCGATTCAGAATTGATCAAGACCTGCATATGACTCGCTCTCGTCATTTGTATTGCCAAAACACCTAAGCTGGCATCTTTCTCTGTCAGATAATGAATTTACACGGTTACTTGGCAAGACTTTTTCTTAAAGAAAATAACACTTCACTAAGTATAATTTAGAAAATACTTACTGTGTTGTATGTGTAGGTGTTTGTAATTGCGTAGTAAGTCGATGTAAGGGCTGCTTGCACCTGAGCTGCTCAACGCACTGTTACACCGTGCAACAGCACTTTTCTCACATGAGAAAATCGATTAGTCTTTTTTAAATGACCTCAAGGCATCCCAATTCTATAAAAATATTATATATGGCATAGACTTATGGGTCTTCAATGAAAGACGAATGTCCACAGAATCCAAAAATATATATTAAGGGTGATCAGATTGGGGGTACTTTTTCGAATAGGGGTTTTTCACAGATCACGAGGTACTACTGGTACACTAAGTACATAATTTTTTCATTTATTCATTGACATTTCATGATGGAAAGACTTACATCTCAACAAGGTTTACAAATCGTTCAATTGCATTACAAAATTGACACTCTGTGAAAAGCGTTCATCGCGCGCTCAGGCTAACTTATGTTGTTCAGCGATTAGCCCAATTTTGGACTTAATGGCTATGTCAATAAGCAAAATTGCCATATTTGGGCTGAAGAGCAATCCGAAGTCATTCGGAACAGCCATTAGATCTATTAAAAATAAACCGTTTGGTGTGGCCTATGGGCTGCAGGAATCATCGGCCCATTTTCTGCCGAAAATTGAAGCCCGTTATCTTCACAAAGTTTGGTTCCAACAAGACAGCGCTACTTGCCTTACAACCCATGAAGCAATGGATTTACTGCGTCATCGTTTCGGCGAGAAATTTATCTCTCGTCTCGGACCAGTGGATTAACCATCAATATCGTGTTATATCACACCTTTGGACTTTTATTTGTATGTATGCAAAATTTAAATGCTTTGTGGATAAACCAGTTCCGATTGAGTCATTGGAAGCCCTATTACTAAAGTTTTTCACAAGATATCGCCTGAAGTCTACCAGCGAGTCATTCAAAATTGGTGTTTACGGAAAGCCGAATTACGGCGCGGTAGCGCCCAACATTTCAAAAGGATTATATTTAACTAATAAATGTCATGAATGGTCTTACTCACTCTTTATTTTTTTTCATAGCAGTCCTTGCCAAAAAGTTGAAAAGATGTTTTTTGAAATTTTCGTCCTTTCCTATACTTAAATATTTTTTTGGTATTTATTCTAAAAACAAAATGTTAAGAATACCTTTATGGACCATTTGGATAGTCATAAGTTAACTAATAGATTAATAATAACTCAGCACTTTTCATTTCGAAGTATTAATTTGACTAACGGTTAAACACAGCTGGATATTGATTTTTCCCTTTTTTTTAGCAAGGGGTTTATGAAAAAATATATATTTTTAAATTTTGAATTTTTATCGAACCGCTTTGTTGCCACTTCAGGTGACCTCTAGGGAGCATTTTAGGGGAAAAAATATCTCATCTGTTAAGGACTCAGTGGATGCTCAGGAGCTTTAACTGAATAATCTCCATCGATGTCCCCTCCATCTTGAAATATGTAAAACTGTTTTCATTTAGTATTTTCGAAACGTTTCTATTTTCGAAGCGCAATAGAGTTTACGGATCTTGGACTTTCATTCGATACGAAATTTTCCTCCAGTGCTCACATTAATTTTATTATTTCAAAGTCGTACTCGCTTGTAAGCTTTATTCGGCGCAATGCATCCGAATTTTCTGATCCGTGTACATATAAACTGCTGTTTGTGGCTCTTATTCCTTCTCACTTTGGAGTACACCGTTAACATTTGAAGACCTTACGACCAAATTTCGATAAATAGAGTTAAATATAATTGAGCGGGTTCAAAAAATATTTCTTAAATAGGTAAACACTCCGTACGATTTTAGGTCCCTGTTCCATCCCATAATTCTCGGATAATTCTAATGCTATTATAATTAATCTAGAATCTCTAGTAAAGAGAAGGACAGTCTTGTTAATAGCATCATCGACTGTCCAGTTCTACTTCAGTGGATAGGCTTTAACGGTCCACAAAGAAGCCTTCTCTTTTTATAGGGAAAACTTTAAGACTAAGTTTGCGTCTATTGCTCGCGCAGTTCGAGATTAGAATCCTTCGCCCAGTTCCAACCGCCTTGATTTCGCTTTATCCAGATCTATTTTGTCAAAAAATTTGAAATTTAGTTGCTTAGAATTGTATTTATATTGATTGCTAGTATTTTAGATGCCAAATTTGGCTTGTTTTTCGTTACATTTTTGTCTACTCTGTAAGGCACTTTGTACTGTAGATTATTAAAAGAACAAAAATAAATAAAATAAAAAATAAAAATTCTCTTGACATCCTTATTTCATTCGATACCCATATGTGTCCTTACATACGAGTATGCCATACAATTTTATAGAATTGGGTTAATTTTTTAATGCTGGGGCTGTGAAATTTTGAGGCCCCTCAAAATGGAATCCTGACGTGATGATGAAAAACTGAAAACACAGATTTACTTCTATTGACTTATGTTATTGAACACATATCGCTTTAGTTATGTGTGAGAAAAAAAGTTAAAATTTGTCGCACTGTGTTGTATTTAAATAGGTAAAAACAGATACATTGCAAATTTGAATGTATCATATAGTACAATTGATTAGAACACTCAACCAAATAAAAGGTGGCACTTTGTTAAATGTTTGATATGCATTTTACTGATAAAGAAACAATTTCCTTTCGGAATTGCTTTGTTGGCTCATTAAACTGGGAGAAAAAATTTCCACTGACGAAAACCAAGGTCAGTGCTGTGTGACTTGTAAGTCATTAGTTAAAAACACAGCTTTCCCTAAGTTGTTGTTGCTTGAAATTAGCTATTATGCGATGTGTAAAATATGGTGCCTACATCTGCCATTAAAAACAAGTATATACATATATATATACAAGTTTATATAGATTAGTTAGATAATTTAAACCATGCGGATGAAGTAGCTTTCCAGAGGGCCCCATTTAACATATAGCGATGAGTCGTCTTTCGGAGTCTTTCCCCGAAAGTTTATGCAGAAAGCAAACTTTGTAAGTGCAAAAATTATGGTTGTATGAGCTTTACAGAGATATATGCATAGCGACTCCGTTTACTAGAAATGGCAATCACTCCAGCCCAGAAAGTATGCGATATGATACATATTAAAGGGGGAAGACCAAACTGGAAAGTACTCAACTTCAACGAAGATTTGTTTTGGATTAAGAAAAAGAACTTTTTTGAACTCAAGCCAGAAGATAAAGAAGAAACTAGCCCCAATGGAAACATTGGAACACAATATTAGTCGTGTTAAAATTAACAAATTAATGAAGCCAAGAGGCTTTGTAGTTTGCTCCTCCAAAGCGGTCGATCTTGTGCTACGCCCATTAGCTTTCTTCACAGCACAGTTAGCATGCATACGGGTAACGTGACCTATCCATATTATGCGCTGCGGTTTAACAAAACGCACAGCAGTCTCGTTGTCTCGAGTGAGCTCGTTTAGTTCGGAGCTGTACCCGATTCTATAGATACCATCATCCAATCTTATTGTTGGCGGCATTGATGCGATGCATGACTGCAAAAGTTAAATCGCTACTACCTAAGCAGTACTTCATTATCCTACGCCCTTACTATTTATGCGACCACTACTTCCGAGTAAAAACCAAGATTCATATTCATGCCTGAAAAAAATTAAAGCATAAAGTAGGGGTTCCCCGAGAAAGCGTATTTGCCCTTTATAAAAAATTTTGAAGTCTGTATGTCCCTACGGCGCACAGTTATGGGGCTGCTTTAGCTAAAGTAACATTCGACTTATACAAAGGTTCCAGAATAAAATTATTTAATGTGCAGTCGATGCTCGTTGGTTTATCCGTAGCTCCCATCTCGAGCGCGACCTAAATATTGACTCGGTGGCAGACACAATAAAAAAGGCAGCAAAAGCCCAGGATGTAAGATTAAAAAAACACTTCAATATGGAGGGCTCTATTCTTGTTGATCCAACTAATTGGGGAACAAAATTGAAACGGAAAAGACTCAAAGACTTAATGGAATGAACAGAATCACAACTTAAGTTTTGTATATATCTCATATAATAAATTCAAAACAAATTTCTCGTTAATTTACAATATGTATTTTTCTGTGTGACTAGTAATGTAAACATAAAATAAAAAATTGAACAAAATGGAAGTTATAATATTTTAATTGTAGTGATGGTTGATAAGAGAAGCACGCAATTTTTAGTTATTCAACAAAACTTCTCGATAACGATATTTTTGTCATATGTAGTGAGTAAAAATTATTGTTATTTCTCTTTTTATTATTATTATTTTTTTTGTTAAATATACTTTTGTTAAAAGTAGACAGTAAGAACAATTGTTTATTGATTTCTGAATAAATAAATAAATAAAATGTATTCTAATTTTTTTTAGGTTAGGTTATGTTGAAGCGGTTGTCCATTGTGGGACACACTCTGGCTCATAGCCCATTATGATGTGATCTTTTAAGTACTTTATCATTTCTAACAACAGGCTATAAACGAGGAGCGATAATTCCCCTTTTGAGTAAAAGAAAAAATTACAGAGAGCCCAATTTGGTGAATGTGGTGGTCTATCCATGATGCTTATGGCGTTCTTTAATTTCAAATTTCTTGATAGTGTTTCTACAAAGTGTATTGTTATCGTGCTCTCATACACATGCCTCAGAAGCTATGCGGTCTTTATGGATTATTTCCCTTTTCTCAACTAACTTATAATGCAGCGTACCATGATTCCATAACATATCGATGGTTTTCGAGAAAAGTGACATAATTCAAAAATACAAAATACTGAGTTGGGTCAGTTTTCTAGATAAGTGACGCGCCAATTCGATCACCTGACAAAACGACACTAACGCCATCTCTCAGAATTGCTTCAAGATTCGCTTATGATGTCTTTCCAGATAAAAATATATAAACTCTGTAGTTGATTTTTGCTTTTAACGGCAAAACTCCGAATTTGAGTTTATTTTGAGTTGTGTCGCTTTTCTCGAAAACCATCGATATCAACAAAACAAGACCAACACACGCCCATTGAGGAAATGGGTATTTAAAAAATCGTGCCTTTCTAACTCCCATAAATAAATATTTTAATTTCTTTTATTATGTTTTTATCTCTACGTCACTGGCGTTACTCTACACATGCTCTCCTACACATATGTATGAACTATAGATCAACAACAATCAATTTGCGAGTACTTTAACAGTTCAGAGAACTATTCTCTGAGGGGGTCTTATCAGTAGATATTTCGCAGCAATAAATTGTCACAACAAATTATTAAGTAAATCCGGTGGGGAAATACACACATGTGAATAGTAAGTCTATATACATTTATATGTATGTATGTGTGTATATTTATATTGTTTATGATATACGACCCAATTTCATGTGGTTTATTTGCTTGTTGTTTTCTTTTGTTGCAATTTTATTAAATTTACGAAAATAATTATTAGATTTTCACTCAAAATCCACGCTATTTACATAGTTGTATAATTAAATTTCTCTTTTAGAATGCGATTTTTGGTCAGCTTTGGAATACTATAATAGTTTAATGCACACAATCAGCTGAGACAACTGCTTTGTGTTGTCATCAATGAGACACAACTGATTTTGAATTGGCGAGCATATTTACTTATATCACAAATATATTTACATACCTACATAAATAGAGGTGATATTTAAAAATATGTACATATACCATACACGCAAATCTGAAAAATGAGAAATAATGGTGATGAGAACTCGCAATGATTTAGAGATATTCGCACTTACCCAGCAGGAAGTGCAACGAATAAAGGCACAGAAATAATATGTAATTTAGTTGATGGCGATAACATACAATTTTTTTCAAATCATTGTGCACGAGTACACATCTATCAGAATATAATATAAATCCAATTATCCTATCAAATGCAAAACTATATGCTTCTTACGAAGAACTGTTCAACCGGCGTCTTATAGAATATTTACGTGATTACAGTGAAGAGAGAAAGAACGTTGTAAGTGAAAGAATCGGAACAGAGAAAAATTTCGAAATGATATACACATGCCCCAGAAAGTCTGCTTTCACCCTACAATAACTTTTTAGTGAATATAACACACAACCTGATTTTATAATTTTTATAAATTTGTATATATTTATCTGTTTATTATATGTTTAAGTTTCAAAAACAAAAATAAATTTCAAGATTCCTCACATAAGTTTTTAGATAACGGTGAATAATGGCTGTAACAAGTAAATAAAGCGACCATAAAGTCTGCGTTCAGTCTTAAAGTCTAATACAAAAACATGATATGCTACATGCGAAAATTAAATCTAATATTTAGTTGGATATCCACGTTGCTTCAGGACTTCACTCAGCCTATTTGGCATTGAACTTACTAATTTCTATGTTTCTTCTGCTGTTATCTTCCTCCATTCCGCCTGCATGACACTCCGCAAAACCTCTTTACTAGTAATCATTTGCTGACGAATTATTTTTTCCAATAGATGCCACAGATGCTCGTTGGGGTTAAGATTTGGGGACTGTGGCGGTGTTTTAAGCTGTTTTGGGGCGTTGTAACGATCTCGGCTGTGTGCTTCGGGTCGTTATCTTGTTGAAACCAAAATGTTCTTGATAAGCCGCGATTTTCTGCACTTTGCTTTAAATTCCGTTTTAGTATGTTCAAGTATGCCCATTTATCCATCGTCGAATTAGTGAATTCTAACTGACCCACCCCATTTGCCGCCATGCAGCCCCAAACCATAACCCCGCCACCTCCGTGCTTAACCGTGCCAACAAGATTTTGTTTTCCAAGGGCAGTTCCAGGTTTTCGCCAAACAATTTGACCGCCTTTTATTCCGAATATACAAAATTTACTTTCGTCTGAAAATATTACTCTTTCTCCAGAACTGGGGAGGCTTATTTATGTAGGTACTCATAGGCAACCTGAATGCGTTTACGTCTGTTCACAAGAGAAATAAAAGGCTTTCTTCGGGCGACTCTACCACGGTATCCAGCTTGACGTAGAACATTTCTGGCAGTTTCAGCACAAATACTTTTTTTAAATGTTTGATTTATGTTTTCAACTAATTTTGAGGATGTAATCCGGGGATTAACCTTTGCCAAGTTGATTATAGAATGCTCTTCCCAGGTCGATAATTTTTTCGGACGCCCTGACCTGGGCTTAGATGTAAAAATTCCAGTTTGTCGAAAATTTGTTACAACTCGCTGAATAGAGGAATACGTTCTCCCAATAGGTTTTCCAATATTTCGGAAACTTTTTCCGTCTTTCCACATTTTTATAATTATTTTCCTCTCAGAAACGCTTATTTCTTTTCCCTTTCCTTCCATGGTCTTTAATTATCGCCAGTTATAAATAAAATGTTCAACTAAGCTTTGTTAACATTCAGTCGAAGTAATGCGTAATCAAAAATTAATATAAACAAGGAAAAATATCTCAAAATTAACGGTATCATTAAAATAAACAGGCTGAACGCAGACTTTTTGGTGCCACATTTACATGCTGCTGAAATTATTTTCCCGTTATCTAAAAAGTGAAGTGAGGAATCTTGTTTTTTTTTTTTTTGCCCTTAAAAGCTGTGGTGAATAAACAAATTCTAAAGATTTCAATTTAATCATAATATTCTATTTTGTTTTTAATAAATTTAAGAAGGCTATTCGGGTGATCGCAAACTTTGTGGGGCATGTGTATGTACGTCGCAAAATTTATGCAGCAAAAAAATATTGGTTAAGTAACCAATGTCATGAAATCGAAAGGCTACAAGATTTACATGATGACTTCAATGTTCACAAAAAATTTGAAGAAACTGCAGCGAGTCGTAGAAATACAAGTTGGTCCATCTTTGTAAACTCATACAACAATAAAACTATATGGGAAGATTATATAAAAACCCTTTTCATTGATAAAAGCAGATCAAGCAGTAGTATCCTTCGTAATTGCTGTTCGGTTTTCCGATAAGTAAGCATGAATTCGAAAATGCTATTAAAAATATAAAATCAAATAAACCCACAGGTCTTGATCGAATTCCATCTGAAATTCTGAAACTTATTGATGACGAGAATTTACAGCTCCTAGTAAAACTTCTCAATCCTCTATATCAGGACTTCTTAAACTTTTTTATATAGCGGCCCCCTTCAAGCTTAAAAAATTTTAAACGACCCCCTCCTCCATATAATGAAATATATATTAACCATAGATGTAGATGTAATATCGCACTATTTTACAATGTAAATAAAATAAGGATTAAAGAATACGTACCCATTCATTTCACATATGTATATGTATATAATTGGAAACGTTGACGGGATATCGGTCGTAATAAAACACAATAAATAGAATGACATAAAACTATATATATATTTATTCAATAGAAAAAATAAACTTTTGTAACAATTTTTTTATAAGAAAACATAAAACTATATCTATATATTCAATAGGAAAAATAAACTTTTCTAACAATTTTTTTAATAAAAACATATTATTAACATCAAACAATATTAATGTGACGGATGTGATTGTTTATTTTTACACAAATAATTAAATCTAGGCTCAATTTGAGTTAGTGCAGATCGTAATAAATTTTCAACGTTTATTAAAGTTGAACGGTATTTTGATTTTATGTAAGTTAATGTGGAAAAGGCTGATTCACATAAATATGTTGTACAAAATGGCAGTAATTTGTTCATTGCCATTTCCGATAGTAGGGGATATTCTGATTTGATTTCTATCCAAAATTCATGCACAGGCACTTGAGAAAATCTGAGTCGGAAGGTAGTATCACTTGTTAATTCGGCAAATTCTTCTGACCCCCCTGGGGGTCGCGACCCACAGTTTAAGAAGCCCTGCTCTATATGATACGGGTCAATATCTTCCAGACTGAATGAAATCAACGTTCATTACCCCTCCGAAAAAATCCGATGCTAAGCACTGCAGTGAATATACATAGATTGATAAGTCGAATGAGTCACGCCCTAAAAATATTTCTGAAAGTTCTACACAACGCAATTTACATATAACTAGCGCGAAGAAGCAATGGGACAAACACAATCTGGTTTCCGTGGAGCAATGGGTACTAGAGAAGCCTTATTCTCTGTGCTTGTCTAAAATTGCCTTTTTATGTTTCATAGACTACGAAAAAGCATTTGACGCTGTACAACTTTACAAATCGTTCAATATTTTAAGATCCTTGAACGTCGATGAAAAAGAAATTCCAGCAACTCGGAATTTATATTATCACTAAACAGCGCATATTATAGTTGATGGTGACGACACTGAGGACATACTCTTTCCCATTCTCTCCATTGCTCTTTAATATACTATATACTCCGAAAGAATATTCCCGAAAGATACATAAAGCAATGAGGACGGTATTAAAATAAAAGGTATTTTTAAAAACAACATCAGGTTCGGCGACAATACAACTCTATTATGTGACAAGATGGCTGGCTTTCAAAAACTTGTCAACAATGTGGCAATGCACAGGCAACTATGTTATATGGCCTCAAAATCAGTATCAGCAAAACTTAATACATACTTGGCTGCTAGCCGAAGAAATATGCAATACAACAATATTTATTTAACAATCAATGCTCCTGTAGAAAGAGTAAGTAAATTTAGATACCTTGGTTGCCTGCTCAACGAAAACTGGTATGTCTCAATAGAAATAAGATGTCGCACTGAAGTGGTAAGTTCCGCATTTCTTAAATATGGCAAAGTCCTAAATATCGCGTCTTCAATCTGCAACTAAAAATATGCTTCGTAAAATGCTGAGTATGGTCAATTCTGCTATATGGCATGGAAATATGGACCATAAAATTGTCGGACATGAATAGTATTTGAAATGTGTCTTCTAACGAGACTTGAAATACCCTGGATCGAACACGTTTCTAATGAAGAAGATAAGACAGACAACTCTACTCAGGTATGTATATCAAATGTAGAAAAACATCGTATCTGGTTCATATTCTATGAAATCCAAAATATGAACTGCTACAATTTACATATATTGCAGGGCAAGATCGAAAGAAAAAGAGGTGTCGGACGCAAGCAGTTTTCTAGATTGAGAAAAATGAGGCAGTGGACCGGTAGACAACGTATGGAAGCAGCTAGAAACAGCAAATATAGTTCAAAATCTATAAAAAAAAAACATTTTTAATATATAATATAATCGCTTACATCCGAATACGAATAGCAAATAAAGAAGAAGAAGGTGCTACAACAGATACCAAACTGAATTTTAATCTGTATATTAATGCCACCAGATGCTTTCCCTTTCAATTCAACCGGGCTATTCGGGTCATGTTCTTCGATTTCGATGTAACTCAAATATGTTGCTCTCTGGTCAAAATAATGAGACACGTATTTTTTTGTTCGCCCGAAAAAATTTTTTTCAAGAGTTATCGGCAATTTTGTTCCTTGGCTCAAAATCGATTTTTTTTTTCATTATATACGAATTTTTTTTTTTTTTAAATGCCCATAACTTAGTCAAAAATGAACCGATTTTAATGATTCTGTGTTCAAAATAATCGTCATTTCTTACACGAATGACTTCATGTAGAAACAATCTCAAAAAAGTAGTTGAACATTTTTCATTTTCCAAAAAACAAAAAGTGCGAAACAGGTTTTTTACTCAAAAATTCATTACTCAAAAATAACTCATTTTAGCTACTGGGCATTCAGCTCAATTGAAGTTTGAGGTTTCCTCTTGATTTGGAAAAAGTTATAAAAAAAAACACACTTTTTAAAATATTGAATTTTGAAAAAATATCAATTTTTTTTCTTTTTTGCTAAATAAAAAATTTTCAACTACTTTTTTGCAATTGTTTCTACATTAAGTCGCTCCTGTAAGTAATGATGATCATTTTGAACCCACAATTATAAAAATCGGTTCATTTTTGACTAAGTTATGGGCATTAAAAAAAAAAAATTTCTTATGTAATTAAAAAAAATCGATTTTGAGCCGAAAAACAAAATTGCCGATAACTCTTGAAAAAATTTTTTTTCGGGCGAACAAAAAAATACGTGTCTCATTATTTTGACCAGAGAGCAACATATTTGAGTTGCAACGAAATCGAAGAACATGACCCGAATAGCCCGGTTGAATTGAAATGGAAAGCATCACCATTAATTAAGTCGTTGGTGATATTGTATTTATAAAGCGGTGGTCAGAAGAATTTAATGATCCCAATGCTACGAAAACGCCTTTTACAACTCTAATAAGACCGATTGGAGAATGAGTTTCGAACGTCTGGAACTCGCAATGCCAAATTTAAATAATCAAGCTAGAATTCACTCAAAAACAGTTTTTCTTTTCATCTTAAGGGGGTCTTCTACCGTCGCGCCTTAATCTCGGGCCTATTTTTGGGAATTAATTACAAAGCAACCACTTGAGATAATGAAATCAGATTTTTTTTATTTAATTTGCACAAGTTTGCACTATTTAAAAATATATTTTTCAAATCGAATTCTTTGGCCCTGTGTCCTTGAACCGTCCTCGAGGTTGCCCTTGTAAAAATGTCCTAGGCGACTTTGTGGCACGCGATCGACCATTTTACTTATCTGAAATCAAAAAAATTTTTTTTTTTATCATAAAGTGTAGCGTTGGCTATGTTTTCCCAGTGGCGATTTTAAATATTTTGAAATTTGTAAAAAATGCGTGATTTTAAAAAAAAAGTTTGAAAATTTCCTCTTTTTTTTACACTTTAGAGGCCCGCAAAATTAAACTAATCAAAAATTGAAAAAAGTGGTCTGAGAAAACATAGCGAGATGTTCACTGAATAACTGGAAAAAAGATGGAATGAATTCGACAAATATTTATAGTAGATGTGTGACCAGAAAGTTGAAAAAAGTCAACTTTCGGGAAAAGGCGTTTAAAGATAAAGTTTGGTATAACACATGATTGCAGCATGCATGTATTCTCCCCGAAATGCTCATGAAGGAACATGTTTTTCATAAAACCCTCTTTATAGCATACTCTTAACATTAGTAGCTTTTAAAAAATCTAAAAAAAAAAAATCGATTTTTTCAAACCGTGACGGTAGAAGACCCCCTTAAGGGGTTAGTACCAAAAATATTAAAAAAAAAGTAGATCATCTAAAAAGTGAAAATTCTTATATGTAGTAACACAACAGAAACCGGTTCACAGTATTTTTTTAATTCAAGATAGTGTAATTTGATTAATTATATTAATTCATTAATACATTTTTCAAATGTAACTCGCGGTTATTTCATAGTTGCAAACAATTAAATGAAATGTAAACAATTCACTACAGCGAGCGGTTCGTCTTTGAAAACAAAATAACGCACAGTTTCAAGTTGACCGCTTGCGCGACGTCTTCATCTTCGTCTTCGGCTTCACTTCCACTCTGTCTGCAACTTTAGGGCAGTCTGCGGTTTCTACAAATAATGAGCAAAATGATAGAGTCCTTGTCTACAAGTGCTCTCAGTTCTAAAAAAACACTCTCAGCTTCCTGAAATATTCTTTGTATTTTTATTGAATCTTACAAGGAGAAACTTTATTTTTTCAATAAACAAGTCAATAGTAGTCTCTCTATGAACTCTACCACTATAAAAGACCAGCAGCTGTGTGCAAAGGATCCCAAGCTGTGTCATACGCAGTTTGCTTATAGAGGAAGAAGCCCCCAATGGCGTTTTTGTTTATATTACTGCAATGTTAGCAGTAGATATTCCCCTGCATTTTATTTCAGACCTGAACAATGTCGTCTACTGGTAAAAGAATAATCAAACAAGTCCAATGAAAGAAAATCAGCCTATGTAATTTCCCTCTCTCAATCGATAGACACGTCCGGACTCGTATAACTGTTCGAAGTGCCAAGGCAATGGGTGAAATATCTTGGTAAGCATCTCGATAAAGGTTTGCTAGGAGAACGTACATATATTTAAAGCGTGTGGCATTCACTCAGAAGCCGATACTCTGAGGGCAAGTTGAAAACAAACTACCTCGCTACAAAACTATAACTCTATAGAACCTTTCTGGACTTGTGTTATACTTACGGTATGAAGATTTTCTACGCTGATTTGCAAGTTGATCAAAGGCAATAAATGGTTGAACCACACAGCCATAAGTCCATGGACCATAAAAGGCCATTAAAACTTTACGAATATTAAACTACGCCAAGAAGTATTTTGCGTGAAAAATAGGGGCATACGAACTTTAAACTAACGAATTATTTTACTGTGTTATTAGCATCAAATGGCATAAACGAAATAAGCAACTTAATATAAATGTATTTTTCTGGTATATTTCTTTTGTTGGCAATCAATTACAATTTGGAATCAACATGAATGGCCAAAACACCATCGTCTTCATTTTGGCCAATTGAAATGAGAGCACGACCATCAGAGCCCACCACAACCGATTTTCCTGTACATGCTGAACCAGACTTTTCACCGGAGATGATGTCGCAATAGGTGCCAGCGGGCAAACAGGTGTCAATCGTGACGTTCAGGTCGTAATAATCGTTGTTGAATGCCACAAAGGCTTTATTGCCACGGCAGAAAGCTATTTGGTTACTGCTATTGTCCCACCATCCTGTTAAACTTGTTCCAGCTGCGATGTTTCTGAAGCCAACCATATTGTAAATTTGACGCCAACGGTGCTCGCATATCCAACCACCACTGCAAGAGTTATCAGCATTGAAAGTGGGACTGGCAATAGTGCTACCATCGGTTGTAGGGGGGCCTTGATCGGTGTCGTCGAAAGCGAACGAAGACATGACGCGCGGAATACCAAATGGATGGGCCAACATGAAAGCATTGGCCATTTTGTATTGCTTCGAATTCTTGTAGGTGAGAATATCAGAACCACCAGCACCATGACCACGCTGATTGTCGTGATTGTCCACAAAGATAAAAGCACTACCAGATGCCAAAAATCCCCACTCAGTACCCCAGTTAACGAGCCAACGAAGTTCATCACTACGTCTAAATACCTTGCCGATGGAAGCAGAATGGCGGAATTCAGTAACAATACCGAAACCAGTGTATTCGTCTTTCGAGATAGCTTCACCACCCAAATCTATAACCTCTTGGAAGATGAATGGTCGTGAACCGGAAGCAAAACCGTGTTCGGTGTTTAGATTGTTCAAAGCGGAGTAGATGTTCTGAAAAACAATCCAATTATTAATCTCAGCTTTAGAGATATGTCTATATAGAGATGTGTACCTTTAAATCGGACGGCCACATGTGTTTTGCAGCATCAACACGAAAGCCAGCAACACCCAAATTAATTAGTTTGTTGAGGAATTCAACTATGCGTTCTTGTACCCATGAGTTACTTTGATCGAGATCCTTCAGCCCAACCAACTCACAGTTGCGCACTTGATTTGCATCGTTATAATTGTTGATGGCACAGGTCGCATGGAAATCAGTGCTGGAGTAGGGAACAGCTGGGAAGCTCTTGCTGCTAGGATCCGCAGTTGAACCTCCAGTTCCACGAGCGTCGGAATGATCGGCGGCCATATGGTTGAATACCACATCGACATAGATGCGAACACCGACGTTGTTGCAACGTTTCACCATATTGGCAAATTGTTCCTCGTTGCCCGATCGCGTGGTCAGAAGGTAGGACATAGGTTGGTAACGCTCCCACCAAGGACGACTGCTCACAACTACGTTTTCATTTACTGGGGACACCTTTGGAAGGAGAAGAAAATAGTATAAATATGTATGCCATATTATGGTAAAGTAAATTAGCAATACTTGAACGCCACCATAACCCTTGGGGCCAAGGAAATTTTCACATTCGGTAGCGATGTCATCCCACTTCCACTCGAAGAGATGCACCATTGTGGTTCTTCCCGATGCATAATTCGGGCTGAATTGGGCGGTTACTCTGTGGCTCGCAGCGGCCAGGATTAGCAGCACACAGAAACTGATTTTAGTCAACATCATGATTCCGAGGTTTCTTCCAACAAATGCTTAGAGTTTTCAAATTGAAAATTTATATGAAACTTTGGCTGCTTATATACGATTTTAGGTATGAAAATAATCACTAATTATTTAATCAAATACTTATGTATGTTAAGTGTATTCATAAATAACTCTGCTACTAAGGCGGCTGCGTTTTGTGATTAGTAAAGTTTATGAATGGTACGAAGTTGTGAATGGGTGGTTTTGGGAAAAATAGCCCATTCACTTTGAAATATTTTAAGAATACTTGAAATCAGAAAGGCCAAGTGGATAATTTAAAAAGGAAACATATTTCAGTGCTAATTTATTCAACTTCAGATCGGCTATTTATTAAAATATTAGTAGTGGATCAAAACCAAAACCCTCCTACAAACCCTCCTACAAAAAACACAACAGTCGTATGACAAGCCTACCCAAGGATCTGCGCATGAAAGGTATGCTTGACACGATAGTGAATATAACCAAGTTTTTCACCTTTGAAGTTGCCTTCAAATGAATACTAGATATCATCATTTGAACCCGTTATATTTTTAATATACATATATCGATAAATTAAACTTAATAGAAGATAAATTCATTTAATTGATCATTGGAAATATTGCTTTTTGAAGACATGCGGTGGCTATAACTTCCTGAAACATTTTTTTCTTTTTACTCTGTTTCAGATATTTCAGACATGGAGGGTTACAACTTAACTCAGGAAATGACGAGACATGCAGTTATCGTCACTCTCACCAATTTAGAAATCCCTAATTTTCCGCTCATTCATTCATAAGTTTAGCCATGAATTGCAAGCATTAGGCGATTGTTGCAAAATGCAAAAAAAAAAACACGAAGAATCCTCCGACACTGACCGATCTGCAGAATTTATTCAAAAAGTGCGAGCGATCATTGATGAGGACGCTTCAAAATTATTGAGGATACTTGGGAGGAAACTTAATGTTTAAGAAGGTCTTATCCCTCGAGCTGTTCATGCAGATCTTCGGTATAAATCCTACATTATGCTCAGAAGACAGTTTATGTAGGAGCAAACGGGAGAACAGCGAGCTATCCGATCGAAATGTCTTCTAAAGAAAATTAAATACCCTGAAAATCAGTTTATTAAGACCTGTTTTCTGACAGTCTCTTAGTTTCACTGCAGCTAAGGTTCATGACCTGCAGCAATAGCTTTCACATGTTCGCTGGCCGTTTTAGTCTTCCGCTTCTTTGCGGGCTCCAGTCAATGCCGGATTGTCCTTTCCTCTGCGTAATATTGTGTTATTTCTCACAAATAATTTGGATATACTTATCTCAAAAATTGCGGTTGCCGTAGCTGAATGGGTTGGTGCGTGACTACCATTCAGAATTCACAGAGACAACGTAGGTTCAAATCTCGGTGAAACACCAAAATTAAAGAAAAACATTTTTCTAATAGCGGTCGCCCCTCGGCAGGCAATTGCAAACCTCCGAGTGTATTTCTGCCATGAAAAAGCTTCTCATAAAAATATCTGCCTTTAGAGTCGGCTTAAAATTAAAACTGTAGGCCACTCCATTTGTGGAACAACATCAAGACGCACACCACAAATAGGAGGAGGAGCTCGGCCAAACACCCAAAAAGGGTGTAAGCGCCAATTATATATATATTACATATATATATATGTATATGTCAAAAATTTGCCTTTGCATTCTCTTACTCTTCAAGCAGATAAGCAGTAGAGTTTATAAAAACAAGAAAAAATTGTCGGGTAAGATTAAATAAATATACATGCAAATAAATGATCCTTCAAAAACGATGCAATAAGTACATTTTAGAACTAACCAAGTCCAAATGCGCAATAAAATTGTATCGTATTCTCGAACTCGTTAGATAAGAAAAATTGTATAGGCCAGCCTGGTTGGCATTAAGCCACGCATAGACCTTTTGGTCCCTAGCGATACCAGGTGGCGACCGACCTCTATGAATATTGAAAGTAGACATCATGTAGGATGTCAACGCTTTAGGTGAATCAAAGCAGAGCTGGGAGATCCGCTTTTGAGACGTCTTCCAGACCCTCAAACAGTGGGTCTTCCAGGCGTTTTAAACGCGTTTTTGATAATGCCGGAAAAATGCACATAAGGTGTTCTAAAGTTTTCTCGACATCCTCATGTTAAATTCATGTTGTTCAAGGGTATAAATAATATAATTTACTGCAAAAAAAAAAAATTGTGATAAGCCGGCGCAAAATATTTTTGCTATTTGACGCCAACGAGGCACACGTATAATAATTATATGCGGGCCCCGTAGTCGATCCGTGATGGAACCCCAAAATCTCGGTACATGGAACCCCAAAATGTTAGAAAAAGTTTTTTCCTATAGCGGCGGCCCCTCAGTAGACAATGGCAAACCTCTGAGTGTATGTCTGCCATGAAAAATCTTCTCATAAAAGATATCTGCCGTTCGGAGTCGACTTAAATCTGTAGGTTCCTCTATTTGTAGAACAACGCACACCACAAATAGGACGAGGAGCTCGGCCAAACACTCAAAAAGGGTTTAAGCGCCAATCATATATTTATATTTAATGACCCAAAATACCCCTGAATGTCAGTACGTGTATGGCTTTTATTCACCCCATCTAAGCTCCATTGAAAACCTTTGGAGAGATTTAAAGAAGCCAATCGGAGAGGAAACATTCGAAAATAAGAAGGAGTTATGGCAAAAAATCAAAGAACTATGGAACTTCACTCCCACAGAAACTTGCCGTAAGGCTATCAATTCTATACCAAATTGAATGTAGTACAATAAGTGATATACAATTATGGTGGACATAGTGATTATTGATTCAACTTCGTTAATGAAAACAACACTTTTAATAAAATCATTAAGTTTGGTATTGCTCATATTTCTTTTTAGTACTTATTTTTGTTGCTTGTTCTGATGTCGCCCAAGGTAGTCCTAGGTCCGTTACTATTTGCCCTATTCATTAAC
Organism: Anastrepha obliqua; assembly: GCF_027943255.1. NCBI lineage: Eukaryota > Metazoa > Arthropoda > Insecta > Diptera > Tephritidae > Anastrepha > Anastrepha obliqua. Next base: position 80,406,529 of record NC_072895.1, on the reverse strand, counting down.
GATATTTCCTCCTGTTTTTCCAAGAGCAACTTTCTTCTATACGCGGATTTTCAGATCAAATCTATTATGAAATGAAATATCCAGAAAATGTATCTACTCTCCAGCGTGAGTTGAATAACTTATATAGTTGGTGTGTGCGTAATCGTTGTTCCTTAACATTAGTAAATGCCACTATACTTCGCATGCGAAAGATTTTAGTATTGTTCCAACATCTTACTACATCTCAAGCTCGCCACTAAAGTGAATTAAAGGACCTGGGTGTTTATTTTGACTTCAAGCTCAACTTCACCACGCACATAAATTATATGATTTCTAAATCGCTCGCAATGTTAGTATTTACTCCTCGAAATAGTTCTTCATTTTCTGATCCTTATACTCTCAAACTGTTGTACTCGTTCTTAGTTCGGTCCAGTTTAGAATACGCGGTATTCGTTTGGAGACCGTTTCATACAGTATATATTAATAGATTAGAGTCTGTACAGAGAACTTTTGTGCGCTCGATAAAATTCGTTGATCCCATACCGTCTCATCGCTCTCCTTGCTTACAAATAAATCTCATGTCTTTCGAGTCTATACGTGTTTTGTTGTCGATGTGTTTTGCCTTTGATATTTGTGCGGGCTCAATAGATTTTTCGTATCTGCTCAATAAAATTCATTTTAATGTTCCCTCACGCATTTTCCGTTGTAATGAATTGATTTTTGTGGAAATTGATAAAACTGTTTATGGAATTAATGCTCCTTTTAGGAGGACGCTAACTCAATTTAATGCTTATTCTTCTTCCTTAGATTTTGATTTTTCTTACTATAAGTCTACTTCTAAGAAATTACTTATAAGACTCGTGTCATAGGGTCTTCATTTGTATCTATCTATCTCAAAGTCTACAAGCGTCCTGTTTGTTGATTAATAAATAAATAAATATATTTATTTTGTTCCTATTGTCTCTCTTCTCCTTGCATTATTAATTATATTTGTTATATTTATCTATGAATCTATCTATGAATGTATATAAATATATTATACCTACATTAATGACCCTGTGGTATGTATAATATTACAATATAAATATTCAATCTCCAATATATCATATTAACAATTCTTCAAATTGGACAAGACCTGTTTGAATTGCTTCACATGGGCGGGCTGCTACTGTATAGCTTTTGCTTTACTTTACAATTTCTTTCAATTCCTATTTGCTCCCATTGTTATATGGCAAGTAGGTAATCAGCAACTCTTCAAAATTTCAACCAATGAGAATTAAATTTTTGTGTGACGTCATGGCGACAGTTGAAAACAAAATGTTTTTTTTTAGCAAACATGTTGTAACCTTGTATTGTTTGGACATTGGCCAGCGATACACGCACACTAACATAAATGATTGGATATTTATAAAATCGTTGAAGTGCTTTTTTACCTCCCACAAACATACTCATTTCTTTTATTTTCTTTTTAAGTGGTTCCACTTGATAGACTTTACTAGATGCGTACACTCATACCCTTAATTTATAACAACTCTAACAATTGCTTATCGGTTTACTTATAAGTCCAGAGGACGAATATTCTTTGATTTAATCTCAGTGGTGGTCTATCTTATCAGTAGATATTCAGAGGCAGTAAATTATCACAATAAACAATTATCACACATACATACATAGACATATGCAAGCATATTATTTATGATACACTTAATTTCGCGTAGTTTATTCGATTGCTTTTTTTCTTTGTAGTCATTATGTTAAAGATATAAAAATATCGGATTAATTGTTTTTTTTTGCGAACCGTGCTATTCACATACATAGTTTACATATAATTATTTATTTTTGGATATTTTTATCTATCGAACTAATTTACTATTCACAATTGGCTGCGGCAACTACTTGGTGCTGTCATCAGTGAGGCACAACTGATTTCAGATTGGCGACTGCATTTGGCGTTGATACAAATACAGGGTGGTCCAAATGCGAATTCAGTTTTCAAATAATTGCAAACTTATTTAAAAAGTACGTGCTATGTTGCCCAAAATTGTGTATTTATTGAAAGTGTGAAGTGTTTTATTTTTCATTTTATTTTTATTATTTTTAGTTAATTAATTTTTTTTTATTTATTGCTTTAATTTTTTGTTATTTTTTTTTTAATTTTATTCTTATTTTTTATTTTTATTTAATTGAATTTAATTTTTTTTTTGTTTGGAGTGTTGATCTAACAGAAGAGCCCATCTTGTCTGCTGTCCGCAAGTGTGCTCAAAAACTGTAAGTGATTGATTAAATAGCGGACAATACAAACTCCCGTCGTCGTACGTTGCAACATAAACATGCCATCTCTCTCAACAACCCTACATTTCACGCAGCAGATGAGAATTTTGCAAATACAAATAGTTTATAAATAGTTTAGTTTCCTCACGTGAAGATAAACGAACATTAGTTTGGTTGAGATAAGAATGGAAATTTTATTTCAGATAGTAAACTCTACACGTGGTAATCAAGAAGCCAATACACACGCACTTTGAGTGGTCCCACTGGTAGAGATAGTTGCTCTGTTGTAAGTTCTTTTTCATTTGGTCACATAACCGTGCTCCCACTGCCAACACCACACACTTCATTACTTATTCTCTTCTTAGCTCACCGATTTATATTCTCACATCTCTTCTACACGTTTTGTAATTTGCTCCCTTACTAACTGATTTTTTCATTATCTAAAGCAATCTATTTCTCTTCGTTACATTACAGCAACAATATACATTTTGACTGTCACTATTAGTTTTAAGCTCATATTTATTAACAGGTATAAGAATTATGTAACCTTAGAATCATTAATAAAGCTACCTTCGAAAAGAACGGATTATTATTATATACAGCAACGTCAAAGATTATCTTGGGCCTTTGTTTTTGTTATTTTCATAAATGATTCCAGTGAATGCTTTACACTATAATTACAGAAAAAAATAAAAATTCTTTCTGATATTAAAACTCTGCAAAATGGGTTAAATAATTTACTGTAAAATTATGTAGATCTCCAATTGTACCTCACTATACTCGGCCGCCGTAGTCGAATGGGTTGGTGCGTGACTACCATTCGGAATTCACAGAGAGAACGTAGGTTCGAATCTCGGTGAAACACCAAATTAAGAAAAACATGTTTCTAATAGCCCCTTGGCAGGCAATGGCAAACCTCCGAGTGTATTTCTGCCATGAAAAGGCTCCTCATAAAAATATCTGCCGTTCGGAGTCGGCTTGAAACTGTAGGCCCCTCCATTTGTGGAACAACATCAAGATGCACACCACAAATTGGAGAGGAGCTCGGCCAAACACCCAAAAAGGGTGTACGCGCCAATTATATATATATATATATATACTCTATTTCAGATACTGTTCTTAAATCCTCTGATAAAATTAAAGACCTTGGTGGGGTTTTTGACTCATCGTTACTTATATTTACTGAATATCTGAATTACCATTTACAAGGCGCGCTAGTTTCAAATTAACGCATTCCTATATATCGGGATTTTTTAATAGCTTTAGAGCTTAAAATAATAAGAAGAATAAGAAATATTGTTGGAGTGATTTTTTTTATTATAATCTAGTAGATAATTTCATGGCATCTATTTTTTGAATATCTGGCATATGTCCGCCGCGACTACTTTTTTCTGTAAATCTGAGTAATAAATCTAAATAAGCCCAACCAGCAAAATTGCGACGCAAAAGATGGTCATTTGGCTTTAATACATGTATGAGCTGTATTTTATAGGCACATAAGCCAAGATCCTTGCGTAAAATGTTCCAGGTAGTCAAGGTGCAAAGGCCAACAAGTTGAGAAGGACGTCAAATCAACATTTCGGCGTTTTCTTAACACTTCGCTTTATGGTGAAATATTTTCAGATGTATGCTCTTTAGTACACCGTTATTTCGCTCTGAGCGAATTTGACAGAATGAGCTGATGGGCTAACGTCACTTGGGATGTGTTTACAAAAGACTGGGATTGTGTTGGTGATGACACTTCGTTGCCGTTTGAATAACGACTGATTGGAGGAGTATGTGAGTATGTGTAAAATGATTGTGCAAATTTCGGCTGGTGATAAGATTCTGTAGTCATATACGAAAAAAAACCCACACACTTCCCACTCATGTTGCTTCGTTGCCGTCTGAACAACGACTGATTGGACGAGTATGTGAATACATGTGAAATGATCGTGCAGAATTCGGTTCAATCTTCCAATTGCCATGACAGCCAAAGTTCCCCTCACAATTTTCTTTTTTACCATAGTTAAAGAGCAAACCTTGTAAATTTATCATCTTTGACTTCGCTCTATGAGCTTCGTTTTTTCAAGGTGAATTCCCACAATTTGGAAGCATTGCTCTAGCGTCAAACGATTCACTTGCCAAACCTTACTGAACAGAAATGTCAACACATTCCCATTCTCAGCTATTATGGCCTTGTATAGTTCTCAAATATAGGGATATACGTTCTTATGCCGTATCTATTTGTCAAATGGTTTTCATCGACCTCCGTTTTCACATAATCTTAAAATTTTAAATATGATTTTTGATAACTAGAAATTTTCGCCAGTTACGAGAGTCGTTTGAAAAGTCCGTGCAAAAAAACAAAAATACTTAATTGTTTAGGGTAAACCTATTTTAGTTTTTGGCATAGTCTCCTTTTATACTTGTGGACCTCGTCCAACTATCTTCTAATTTGTCGATTCCTTACGATTAATATGATTTGTCCAAGTCTGATAAATAGCTATTCGTTTCTACAATCACCTCCTCGTTTGAAGAGAATCTTTTTCCTGCAAACCATTTCTTCAAATTGGCGAACAAATAGTTGTCGGAGGGAACCAAGTGGGAGAATAAGTGGATGTGAAAGGAGCTGGAACCCTATTTCTATTAATTTTGCAACCACAATTTATGAGACGTGAGTTGGAGCGTTGTCATGATGGAAAACGAGAATCACTCGACTTGCTCGATTCAAACTAATACTAAACACAAAGAAATAGGTCGATCTGGCTAAAGCTTCTTGAGGGTTCTTCCGAGAGATGCTACTACCTAAACGTAACCTCTATATGCGCCAGTACTTCCATCTTTTTGACTTTGCACGGACTTTTCAAACGACTTTCGTATACATAATTATATAATTCAGCCCTATCTAAACTTACAACATTTTATTACTTATTTATTTTTCACTCTATTCATTTTCTTAATCTTAATAAGGTCAACAGCATCGACCCATCCTGTGCCATCTTTATTTTGTGGTCTTATATTTGGTCATCCATCTTCATGCCTTACTCGGAATCTTTTTCTGCGGGCTATTGCATTTTTTTGCGATACTGTCATTTGGCCATTCACAGCTGGTAGGCGTTTCGTTTTCGCGAGCCACCCGGGGTAGAATGTGTTACTATCGTTACATATAGACCAAACCTAAAGAGGAGGAGGACGCTTATATCAAAGTAGTCGCAAATATTTCTATGAAACACCTCTCAGGCTACTTACACAAACATATTCGTTACCTTCTTCTCAAAAAATCCTTAATTTCTAAAGTAGCTACAATTAATTCCAAATATTTATGTTTCTTGTTTTCTTTATCGATCACAACCCATTTATTGTCAATATTCAAATGTATGTGCTATTGAGAAATCGGCCGGTTTAACGGTCAAAATACAGACAATCCGATCTAATTCGGAGCTTACGTTAGCTCCTACTTCAACACAGAGATCAGTATTTGTACCATACATACAATTGCATATATCCTACTTATTTTTTAAATTTTTATTTTATGCAAAAATTTGTGGTATTTACTTAAATTTATTTTTCTTAAGTGTAAACTGATCATAATAAATAGTTTTTACTTTCATTTAACTGTACATATTTACAACGACTTTTTATTTTGCACTCTCATAACTTTAACGATCGCAAACCTCCCAGTTCAGCTGATAGTATTTTTTTCCATTATCCATCAGCCATAAGTTCGCGCAGTGATTTGAGCAAAAGTAGCAGGTGAAAATTTGCTTTGAAGTACTTCCACGTCTGCACAGCAAATGAAGTTTATAAATAAAAAAAATACAATAACTACTAAAATATATTCGCTAGTTCAATGATAACTCACCGTTTCACAGCCATGAAGTAATAGGAAGTGTACAATGGGTTGGAGCAATTGAACAGTGTACAACGGGCAGTCGGTCCATTCACTATGTGGTCATAAATGAACTTTTCCGGTAGCATTCGCTTCAGTGCCACATTTTCCCACAAGGGCATATAACGGTTTAGATATTGTACGGCGCGTAGGCAGTCATCGTAGAGAGTGACTTGGTTGTCCAGCGAAGGCACATGAAAGATGCGACGTGTTCCAAAAGGTAGCAAAATTCTAGTATTGGTTTCCTTCTCCAGCACCCAGAAGAAGCTCTCGTGCGAAACTGACCTGCATAATATGACAAAAGTTAAACTGAAATCTTCCCCTTCAGTCTCTCGCTTTGATAGTTACATTGGTGTTGCTTTTGAACGATTGTCATAGAAAGTTTGAAAGAACTTTTCGTAAATCATTGGCACATGAGTGATGGAGGTGTTGTGAAAGATGCGCACATGGTTGATAAACTTTGAAAGTGCCACCGGTAAGTAAATGAGTGCACAACCTGGCAAGGAAGTAGCAGAAAAATAAAATAGTAAGATGTGAGGACTAGAGCTGTCGAACTATCGCAGTTAGATAGTATCGAAAGCAGGTGTGCGCCAAATTGGTTTAGTTTTTTCACACTATTGACACCAATTTTGAGTGCATGCATCCCACGCTAGGTGACGACCTGCTTATTTGGTGGAAGGTATACACTACATTAAAATTCCAAAGTGAATATGTGTTAGTTATAAAATGTCTTATTTCTCATTTGTTTATATTTTTTATTCAAAGGGGCGGGGAGTCAAAACCGCAACGATTTTTTTTTCAAGTCCCCGTCTTCAGTTGAATCTGAACGAATTTTCAACAAGGAAAGTTCAATTATAAATGACCTGCGGTCAGGCATGAAACCTGAAACTGTTGATGCGCAAGGTTTTCTTAAAAAAAAAAATTATGAGATTATATTGACCGTAAATACATAATTTTAATAATATATGCATTTACGGTTAAAACAATTTACGGTGTTATTATTCGATAGTATCGTTAGTTTAAACATCAACCATGAAAAACCATCCATCGTCTCAACTATCGATAGTTTGACAGCTCCAGTGAGGACAAAACTATTTGCTAAATGACTGAGAGTTACTTACGATCGGCTGACAGTGACTGTAGCGATGGCAAGTTTGAGATTCGTTCGGGTATATGCCAGATATTGACATTATCACTGAGGTTGAGTTCGTTCAGTCGTTGACACTCGCTTAGTTGAATTGGCAGGCGTTGAAGGTGATTCTTGGATATGTTAAGTTCTTCTAGTTGTTTTAAAGCGCCAATTTCTGGAATAAGAGGAGGATGCATTGAAAAAACTAGCTTAAAAATACAAATCTACAAAGCTCTCTAATCATTTTTGTGTTACATAAATAAATATTTAAAGCCACTTTAAGTACACCTCAGTATAAATACCCACTGAGGTGCACGAAACTCATTTAAGGGGTTACATGTGTTCCGTTGGTTCAAAAAATCGATTTATTTTTTTTTGGCTTATTAATTTCTACAATATCTCAAGAATATTATCCTAAATTTTCAAGTCGATCCGAATAATAAATTCGGAGATACAGCCTTTGGAATGTGTGCGCTCAGAACTTTAAACGCGTTTTCTCGGAACTGTGTTTTCAAAGTCGGCTGTCAAATGTTCTCGAAAACTATTCAACCGATCTTGATGAAATTTACTCGTGCTTGGACGAAGAATTTTTGTTTTTAATTACAACTATTTAAAAAAAACAAAATGTCAAGCAAATTTGACCGAAATTTTCATTTTTTTGCAAAAATTCTGCCGAAATTCCATTTTTGCTTTTTGTTCCTTTCCTTCGTTCAAGCACGAGTTTATGGTCTTAACTAAAGCACTTATTTTTGTGTTCTTCCATTTTTGATGAGCCTGTCAGGAGTTAGCTGACAACGCGGACGCACCTTTTTTTCGAGGGGTCCCCGGAAAGGACGTCACAATGGAGAAGTTTTAATTTTGTTTTTTGAAAATTTCAGAAATTATTATTTAAATATGTATCTATAAGACAGAAAAAGTTTGAATTAAACAAATAATTTTTTACATAAAAAAAATATTGAAAATAGGCCTTTTTTAACCCGACGAAACCCATGTAACCCCTTAAACCTACTGACATTGAGGCATATATTGTGAAGGTTGCTTGAAATCGTTTACATACTTTTTTTTCTATTTAAATTTAATTAAATGATAAAGTTACATTTAACTTAACTATTAGAGTTAGAGTTCAACGGTACAGAAGTTTCTTTCTTTAACACTTAGAAATCTAGAAAATAAGTAAGAAAATAAATACTTCGAAGCGGAAATGGGCGGTTAAAGTCACCCTTAATGACATTGAAAACAAACGAGTGGGTAAGAATCGATCTTCTACTTACTAAAGACTTTAAGTTGACCAATAGTAAACCTGATGTCGAGGATGGGACAGGATCAAAAAATGTTACTAATCTTAGTGAAAATTTCAGAGACACCTTTTGCACACGTTTGATCCGGTCGATTAAAAATTTATTGTATTTGCGAACGAATACAGTATACCACAATTTCAGCGTATAAGGGTTCGTAAAATTTAAGCCACCCCGTCGTACAAAGCCTGAAACAGAATATGATTTTGATAGAAGGTAATTAATGTGACAATTAAATGGAAAAACGACCGTCAAAAATTACAATTAAATCTTTAGAATCTTTACGCCTTACACATAAATAGGATTTCAACCATTGCAGGAAAACATAGTGAACCCCAAGCGAAGATAATCTTTAATCTTGAAAATTTATCAATAATTACTTAAATCATTCTTGTTGCAGCTGCTAAAATTCCATGCCCGACATCATCATCAGCCCATAATTCAGAGTTGAAGATTGATTAAAAGACCGATCTTAAAAGCGATGGGAATCTTAATCACTATAATTCTGAACAAAATTTGATTGGCTTTGAATTCTGCGTAAATTGACTGCCTGTAATGGCGTGTTAGCAGTCTTACTACCAAAATAAATAGCAGATGGAACACTACTACAGGATTTCTTAGATTTAATGTAGTGCCAAAAAGTCTTACCGCTAGATTTAATAATCTCTTCAACACTTGGAATGTAATTATTGTGAAGACATTTACATATTTCAGCAATCGAGTTTTTTCAGGTACTGCTTGCAAATAAATTATATGCATATGTCTTTAAGGGGTAGTCAGAGGCCCGAAAAATGATGATTTTCAATAATTTTTTTTTTGCTAGTCAGTTGCTTTATTTTGCAAAAATAAAAACATAGCATTAATACATCATGTTTCGACTTGACTTTAGTAAAATTAAAAAAAAAAAAAAACAAAAATTAATAATTGTAATGTGTATTTCTCCAGAAGTCCCTTGCGGTGATCATCACAAGTCCTTGGAGATTCATCTAAAATCAATCGGACAAGAGAAATTAGTTTTATTAATATGATATATAATCTTGTGCCTGATTGAAGCTTTTTTTTTTAAATTAACAATATGGCGGCCTCAGGAAATATTTTTCAGATTTTCGAGAAAAAACCGACATTTAATTGTTTAAAAAAATCGAAATTAAAAAAAAATCCTTCGATCAGGCACGAGTTTTTTATGTTTTTCAAAAGCAGTATAAATTTTATTGAAATCTACCAAGCGGTTTTTAAGTTACAATGATCACCAATTCAAAAAACATAGTTTTGAGAAAAACGCATTTAAAGTGTTCCTATTGATTTATGTAGAGTTATACGAATTATTTAATTACTTACACTGTGTCATCTATTCCTGGGCCATACAATAGTCTTCAGCCGTCATAGCAGCTTCCAAAATATCGATTTGCCTTCTCGAGTGTTACCGTTAGCGCTCTTATCTGCCACTTTCATACGTGCAACATCCATTTTTTCAGCATAACGATAAGAATGAGGCCCATAATTAAGTCCCAGTGTATTCATTATAAACAATAATTTATACCTTCATTGAATATACAAGTAGCTATGTATGCAGCAATTTGTACGATAGTATAACTACATAGTATATATTTACGGTTTTTGGGCATATTTTCCATACTAGTTGATTATGAAGCTTAGTGAATTGAAAACTTTGAAGCCGTTTCTCTCCATATTTTGGTTTTTGGATTAGGACACTAATGAAGTAAATGAGCGATATATGAATTTTGCAAAGTATTTTAGGCTCATAAAAACATGATGTTGGCCTGAAATTGTAAGATTTTCACAACTACTTGGCAGTACGTTAATATAATATCAATGTGAAATACGGTCATTTTATCATTTCATCTTCTATCTTTCATTATAGCACATACACAAAATTGTATTTCCATTTATTAATTCATTATTTCAATCAATTCATTCGAAGTTGATGGGCCAATGTATTTTTTGCAGGGAAAGAAGCGAATAACGTGCAGTTGTAAAATTGTTTGTGTTTGAAGGTTTATCAGTAATCTCTAATTGTGTATCGAGGGGTTTTAGAATTTAGACGGTACTGTTCAGTTGGGCTTCAAAAAGTGATGCCTGGCCATTCCCTAATATTAATAATAAATTAAAATAATTCAGTGAGCCTCATTGAAAATAATATACACTTAAATTTTCTTCGAAGAGTTTCTTCTACGTTCACTCGTAGTATTTGAAATATATCATAATTCAATAATTTTCATGGATTTAGATACTTTTTAAACATTTTCAACATTTTCAACATTTTCAACGTTTTCAACATTTTCAACCTTTTCAACATTTTCAACAGATAAATTCGGAGCCGGGTCATTTGCAATGGTCTGCTCTTTGCTTATTTCTATCTCCAATTTTTCAGGTTGTTCGGTTTTCGCGCTCATAGCAAGAACAGGAGGAGGTCGGGATATTTCTTCATATTTCACACAATCATCTGGTAGAGGTGCTGGCTTTGTTTTGAAAGCCTTCAATGGTTTCTTACAGTAGCATTGATTGGCCAACGATTTCATCGAACCTGGAACGTACGTGCCCTGAGCGGCTTGCGAGAAAGCTCCAAGCATCTTCAACAAATCCTGTTGTGCTTTTTCAATGTTTTTACTTTTACCAGCCCATGCCATAAATATCGACGATTGCATAGTACCGTCAAAGCAAAATGTTATTGGCCACGGCTTTGGTGATGGATCGGCAGCAAAGGCATTCAACTGACAAAGAGTTTTGTCCTCCGTGTTGTCATCCGCATGCAAAATTACGCCTTAAAACCAAAGATGGTAGTTTTTTTGATATTTTTTAATAATTTCTAAATCAAAATTATCTTACCGCCTGTTGCCGCAGGGACGGTATGCCTTAGAAGTCGTAGTGTTGCCTTGGCGATTTGGCCTGGTGAATAACGTTTCGCACACTTTGAACCCGAATTTAATACAGGCACTTTTAGCAAAGTTCCTTCCAGACTGACATGATGGTCGGAAAGCGACTTGAAAATCGCCGTCAAAACTGTTTCGGTGACCTTTTCTGCACGCTCCAAGTCATTATCATCCGATGGTACTACGTCCACTTCCAGTATAGGTAACATTCGTTTGGATTGCGAGATGGCTGCGTATTTTCCTAACGTATTGGCGTTCTCAATTATTGCCAGGTATGAAGGTGTGAACTCGCCTATATTATACTGAGCTCTCCACATGGTAAAATCACAACCACAATCTTTATATTCCGCACATTTCACAGCTAAATCGTCAAGCCCTTGGGTAGTGAATTCTCCATAAGAACATAAGATGGGCACAAGCCCTTTATCTACTGTTACTCCAACCAAAATATTTTTTCGCCGCACTTGGCAGTGAAGCGCACATCCGTTGGAAGTTGTCTGATCCAATACCTCCGGATGCACTGCTATGCCCGAGATATAGTCGGACATTGTTTCTTTAGCTGAGAAAAGCATGTTGCGATACTGAGCGCGCATCTCTTCACTGCATTCAATACCAAATATTTCCAATTTTTTTTCCAACTGCAATGGGGATTCGTCTGTAATGAGTATTCCATGACCAGGTGACATGAGCATCGTGGATATGTGGACCAATTCATCAATTACGCTGCGCGAAGGACAATTGAAATATGTAGACATGTTGGATCCGATGCAGTCTTTTTCAAATGGGCAGATAATTTGCAATAATACGTTCAACGTGAAATTTGGAGAAGAAAACAAAAAAAAATATTTCGAAAAGGAGAAATTTTAATTCGCTTGCGAAATATTGTTGTTTCACTTTTTTATTTGACAAATCTAAATTTTCGTTTTTATTTACAACGAAAAGTCATCTGTAGAGTAGGTATTCCACATGATTCAATTATTAAAGGTTTGCTCACTTGTGACCTCAGTATTCTGACACTCCCTTACAAAAGGTCGCATTTGTCGACAGACAATGGTAAACCTCCGAGTGTATTTCTGCCATTAAAAAGCTATTCATAAAAAGCCATATGCCGTTCTTAGGCTGTAAGTAATTACAAACTACAAAATTAACTCTTGTTAGTAAGTTATATGTTTTTAAAACAATCTAGTGAGTACTTTCGCAACCTATAATTTAAAGGCATCGGGCTCAGATTGTCAAAATGTCAAAATGCGCTCATTGCTCCATCTATGATATCCTGATTTAAGCGGTATGTCCGGATGTACTCCATATCGTGGTCCATATTGGTCCTGAACGTACCAAGCAAGTTCTTGCTCATAAGCACATCCTTCTGAAAGCGAAATGTTTTTCCTACATATTTTACTTTACCTCCACTTTAACTATAAATTTCTAGAGTTAGCAATCCACTGTCTAGCTAAGGGAGCCGATTTGTCAAGAGGAAACGAGAAAGCTGCTTACTGAGCAAACCTTTTATTATTGAATCATGGGTATTCCAGAGGCAAATTTGAAGTTGAATTTGACCCAAAAGATTACAGAAGAGAAAGGGTGAATGATTGCGTTGATATTTTGCAAAGTTACCTCTATTAATACTCGTATAAATACAGGGTGGCTGATGAATTTTGCTACATTAAGAAACTCAATAACTTTTTTTTTTAGTGTATGGAATTCATTTATTTTTTTTTTCAAGTTGAAGGTCATTAAATTTTATTAAATGTAGCTTAACTAGTTTTAAAAATAATTGAATTTAAATGCCCCCCATGCTCGTTGACACAAGCATAGATAATTAGATGTGAAACTCTTTTTCTCGTGAGAGCGCTCAAAAATGTGCATTTTTTATAACATTTTCCACTATTGCCACACCGGTAGAAACATGAATTGGGTATTTTTGAACCAAAGGTCTGGAATTTTTATTTTCCACACCACCATTGAGGTTAGTATTTAGTGTGCGGTTGCCCAATAGCCTTATATCACTCGTAAACACCTACATATACTACAAATAAGCACAATCCGTATGAAATATGTACATAAATAAGCCAAAAATTTAAAAATTTATATGTAAATGAAATTATTTAAAACTGAAATACAAAAGTAATTTAATAATAATAAAGTAATGAACGCGAAAAACATAAGTTATAATTAAAAACATGACTTATTGCGATTTTTTAATATAACACAGAAATTGGGTAACAAAAAAAATTCTCAAACAACGAACAGAATAAGTTAAAGCAGATTACCTTTAATTTTTGTAAAATATCTCAGACACAAATTCAGTTCCCTTACCTACGCTTTTCAACCATAGAATATTTACGTATATACAAATCTACATAAACCAACACACAGTTTTCAATAAAATTACATTATGTACATAAGACTAATTAAAAGTAGAAGTCGAAAAGGATATAACGAGCTTTAGATTCTACAAACTCAATTCAATTATTACATTTCAATTGAATAAATTTTAAGACAAATAATTATAAACATTTCAACACGCCATTTCTCCATTAAGCAAAAACGAACTGTTTTCGTCTGTTATTTTTGGCGCGTTTCTTCTGGCAGTCTGCCATTTCGCCTATCAGCTGTTCAAAATCCCATAATGTGTGAGTGCTGCCAAGTTTTTAAACGTCCTCATGGGCGCGCTCTCTCTCAAAATGAATAAGTTTCATATCTAGTTATCTATGGACACAAGTGCGGCATCTTAGTAAAAAGTTGTTCATTGCTGCTTTGAGAGTTGCGACAGGAATAGCCACAATTGTTGCCCGAATGGATTGTTTTAGTTCATCCAAATTGGTTGGCTTTGTTTTATAAACTTCTTGTTTACATAAACCCCACAAGAAAAAGTCAGGTGCAGTAAGGTCAGGCGACCTGGTGGGGCCAACGAAATTCGGAGTTTCTTGAAATCAGTTTATTGGGAAATTTTCGTCGCAACTCTGTCATAACAGTCTGGGCTATGTGAGACGTTGCCCCATCTTGTTGAAACCACACAGAGTTGAAAGGAATTCTCTTTCGGCGTAGTTCTGGATAGAAAAATTCTTTCAGCATTTTCAAATAACGGTCTCCAGTAACCGTAACGGTGTGACCATTTTCTTCAAAAAAATAAGGCCCGACAATACAGCGTGAAGAAACCGCACACCACACTGTCACGCGAAGAGGATGCAATTCCGTCTCGTGGAGTATCTGTGGGTTAGAAGTACTCCATATTCGACAATTTTGTTTGTTCACATTGCCGTTTAAATCGAAATGGGCCTCATCAGACATGAAAAGGCAGTTTAACATGTTTTGGTCTTCTTCCACCATTTGCAGGATCTTCTGGCAAAATTCCAAGCGAATCGGCAAGTCTGCTGCATTCAGTTTGTTAACCATTTGAATTTTGTAGGGAAATAAGTCTAAATCTTTGTGCATTATTGTTTGCAAAGACTGTCGGCTGACACCAGGTTGAGCAGATAAGCTTCTTGTTGAAACCCTTGGATTGCTTTGTATAGCTGCAGCTACAGCAGCGATCGTTTCCTCCGTCCGAACTGGTGTGTTTCGATGATAAGGCCTTCTTGCGACTGTTCCTTGCTCAGCAAAATTATTCACCAGTCTCATTATGGTCCATCTGCTCGGGGGATCGCCGCCAAACATCCGCCTGTACTCTCTCTGTACCAAAACTACGGACTCCAGTGCGTGATAGCGGCGGACTATCCAAATTCTTGTTTGCGTGTCCCAGTTATCCATTTTAATAAATTTTAAAGATCAATCTGCAAATTAAAACAAAAATGGAACAGATAACTTAAAAAGAAAAAAAGTTATTCAATTTTTTTTTGGTAGCGGCTTTCCACAGCCACCCTGTACATTGAGTATGAAAGAAATGCTGATTATAAATATTTTAGAATAATCTGGCGGAAATGATAACGCAAAATTGGTAACGCTTTACTCAATAATTAATATATACGTGGACGTTTGACTAAACAGCAATAAAAGCAATAAGCTCATATTGTATTAATTCCAAAAATGTTCAACGGAGCAGGGAGGCCATAAAAAGGCTAGCCGCAAACAGTAGGCTGCATATCTATTGGGTACCTGACCAAAAAGGCATTATAGGAAACGAAATAGTAGATTCGTACTTACGCTCTTGCGAAAAGACTGCAGAACAATAATAGGTATGTTGGCAGGTTATAATCTATTGGCTGCACATACTTACAAGATAGGAATTGCTAACATGGACAATTGCAGGAAATGTAGAGAGGGTGTTGAGGAAACTTTAGAATACCTTCTGTGCGTTTGTCCGGCATTACTAAAAACGCTTTTGAGGATCTGGAGGACGTCTCAAAAGCCGATCTCCCAGCTCTGCTTAGATTCCCTAAAAGCGTTGACATCCTACATGAAATCTACTTTCAATATTCATATATGTCTGTCTCCATCTGGTATCGCTAGGGACCAAAAGGTCTATGCGTGGTTTAATGCTAACCAGGCTAACCTAACCCAACCTGGATGTTGTTGCAACGGTGCTAAAATTATCTAAAGGAATTAAGTCATATTTAAACACAAATGGTATAATCCAAGAATGATTGAATACAAGATTGCGCCTTTCGAATTCGCGGTGTCGTAAGAGCCCATGAATAAACTAACAAAAGGAAGGGGAATTACTTGTTTGCGAAGAGGAAGATATCGAAAGCAATGGAAATAACGAAGCACAAGAAGTTATACACAGACACACAGACTTTATTGCCACGGCGCTTGGAGAATTGGATGGGCTTAGTCTTCCAACACTGAAAGGTATGAGACTTGGTCTTTCCGATGAAGTTAAATATCTAGAAGTATTCTTGGATAAGAAGCTGACTTGGGAGAC
Organism: Anastrepha obliqua; assembly: GCF_027943255.1. NCBI lineage: Eukaryota > Metazoa > Arthropoda > Insecta > Diptera > Tephritidae > Anastrepha > Anastrepha obliqua. The sequence goes on along the minus strand of NC_072895.1, from coordinate 80,390,229 downwards.
ACACGTTTCACTGAAGGTGAATCGCGCATTAAGGATTTTTCAGCAATGCCGTAGAGCCTTTGGTAAAACCTGGGGTCTGAAACCTGCTGTGATCCAATGGATATACACATCACTTATCAGACCAATCATCATTTACGCCTCTGTGGTCTGGTGGCGACGGAGCTTGGTTAAGTCCACACTCCGGGAACTATATAGGCTGCAAAGAAATGTATGTTTATGAATTACGGGTGCCATGAGTACGATCTTTGGCAATGCCCTAAATGCTTGATTTGTTCTCCTTGGATCTTAAGATACAACAGAAAGCAATAAAAGCAATTTGTAGATTCAATAAATATGGTTTCTGGCACGAAGACGGAACTTCGGGACACATGGAAATCTTTAAGATGCTATCTGAGCAGTATCCACTGTTTTCGGGACCTGACGACCTGATACCCACAGTTTCATTTGGAAGAAAATTTGATGTCAGCAATCCAGAAAGCATTCAGGAAGGTTTGACGGATATTTTCTTTACCGAGGGGTCCAAGAACGAAATAGAGTCTGGAGCTGGATGGTACTTAACGGAAAGTAATAAGTATCACTATGCTATGGGGGACATGGCAACTGAACGAACCGAACGAAATTTTTTGCTATCCCAACAGTAGCCGAATGGATAATCGAGAAGAGATGGAGCGAGAAACAGATTGGAGTTTTCAGTGACAGTGAGGCTGCACTGTCCGGTCTAGAACGCTGCAAAACTGCAAAGTGTTTTGTGTCAAGTTCGAATAGAAAACTGTCAAACTTTCTACTAAAACTTGGAAGGAAAGACGTTCGGTTGATGTTCGGTACTATTACAGGACACAAACCATGGGGTCAGCATATGATCACCATTGGGATCATTGAGGACCCAATGTGCCTGTCTTGCTTGGATGAGGCGGATAGCACTGAGCATTTTCTCTGTGAGTGTCTTGCCTTTGCTAGATCAAGGCTACGAGTTTTGGGTTCAGATGTCGAGAGAATGAGTAATATTTGTTCTCTAAAACTGGAGGATATTTAAAGATTTGCTAAAGAATCTGGAAAATTCTCACAGGACTAACTACCTTTATCTCTGTCTCTATTCTTACCTATCTCTTTCTCTGATACTCCATCCCTCCTTGACTATCTACCCTCTTTCCAGAGCTCCAAATACAATGGGCTTTTTAGCCTGAGTGTTTTAGGAGCCACCAAATCTCTTGGTGCTCCTTGGCTCGACCTATTCAAATTTCATTTTCAAATTTCACCTGTGGTACTCAATTCGCCTTGTTAATCAAAAATACATTAAAAGAACCTATTAATTCAACGGTTGCTATAGACGACTGGGTTGGCGGGTGACTAGGACCCGGCATGAAAAATCAAATTATTGAAAAACTTTTATCTAATTGCACTCGCACCCAGCAGGCAATGGCATGTGTGCATTTCTACCATAAAAACGCTCCTCATAAGAAGGACTTTGCCATTCGGAGGTGGCAGAAAACTGTAGGCCACTTACAAGGACGCACAGCACAAGCAGGAGAAAGAGCTCGGCCAAACACACAACAAAGGATTTATGCGGCAATTGCATGCATAAATATATTATACAGATTAAAGTGAGTGTTAAATATCCTAAAACATTTCGTCGCCGCCGCAGTAAAACCTGCTAATGGCTCGTCACAATGGGTCCGTTCCGTCCGTTACGGCGACGCATTTGACTCACAGCAAAATAAATTATGTGTCGAACGCGCCACAATGTGCCGTACGCTATGCCGGCACAAAAATTGGCAATTTTTTATTGTTGCCGTACAACAAGTGCGGCGAAAATGACAACTGTTTAAAGAAGAACAAATTTGTATCGTTCAAATTTTTATCGATGGTGTTTTTTATTATATAAAATTAAATGCAGAAAATAAATGGAATTTACATGAATTGACTCAATTCAAATGCAGCCTTATCTTTTCGATAAAGGTTTGAGAGAGTAGAGAAAAGGCTAGGTTTAACCAGGTGGTCCTGTAAAATGAATGCGTTTCCAGGTGTCGAAGCTATGGTAGCACTCACTGTCTACGACTACCATAAATTCTATTAAAAGCATCTTTCGCTTCAATAAGCATTAAATTTATAAATTTTTCACAACCAACAAAAACCTGTTTATGCAACACAAAATATGATGTTTGCTTTCACGAAAATCAAATGCGTTGCCGCAACGGGCACAAAGGGCCCATCGTGACAGCCCTATAACTCTTTTTAACAGAGCGAAAAAAACATGATTGAATAATAACTACGCACAATATTCATAATTTGTAACCCTTTCTGTCGTTTGTAACCCTTTCTATACCCTACTTATTCAGCTTACAAAAATTACTATTTTTTCACTTTAGTTAGAAGTTGCAAATAAAAAAGGAGGATAATTAGTTATTTTGACCGAAAAACAGTAAATTGAGTACGCAACAGTTATTACTGCGGCGGTGACGATATGGGTCACTGTAAAAGTAATTCTGGCTAGATTGCGTTGGTAAATAAATTTTTAAAATAAAAACAATTTCAGAATTTTATGAAAATTTTGTTATACACTGACATTTCGGACACTTTTATCTTCCCAAAGTTCTAATGAATTGCCCACAGTCAACCAGCCTACATGCCTATTTGACAATGTGTATGTGTAGTGATTTATAAGTGTTAATAGTTTGCTCCCATTAACCCATAAGAAGCAAATGGGGTAAAAGTACCTAAATATATAATTTGGTATTTCAATTAAAATTTTGTAAAGTAATATAAAAAAATGCGTTTGAAATAAAACTCAGCTTACGTAGCTATTTTATAAAGTTTTTTATTTATAGTAATATTTTTTTGTATTGCTTTTGCTTCAAAATTTTGTTCAAATGCTGATATACCTAAACCATGCACGAGAAGTTGAAACCAACAAAGTCAACGTCGGAAAAGCGAAAGCGCTGCATCTCAATAAAATAAATATAAAACCATATAGGAACCACTGATAGTGGGTGCACAACAGTTCGAAACCGTTGACAAATTCTGCTACCTTAGTTGCATGGTCAACGCGGATGGCGGTTCTCAAGTGGATGTCGAATACAGAACTAGCAAAGCTAAATCATCCTCGGCATTCTCGCTCCATTGTGCCAAAACAACAGTATCAGCCTTCAAACAAGCTGCACATCTTCAACTCGAACGTCAAATCCCTTCTATTACATGATTGCATCACCTGTAAAGTAGCTGCGAAGATCATGAAGCGCACGTAAATGATCATAAATCGCTACCCTCGTCGGATTTTACGAATTTTCTGACCCCGGACAATAACCCACGCCGAGTTGTTGGCGCAAGCCAATCAGCTCGACGTCGCATCAGAAATCAAAAAAGAGAAATGGCAATGGATTGGCCACACGCTAAGGGAAAACCACGGCAATATCGGTAAACAAGCGCTACGCTGGAATTTATTTCAACAAACTGGTAGAGGAATTGTCAGATCACGTACCACCTGGCGGCGCTCAACATAAGCTGAAATGAAGTCTATTGGATTATCGTGGAACGAACTAAGATCCCTAGCACAAAACCGTGTCCCTTGGCGAAGAGGAGTGGTTGACGCCCTATGCTCCAAATACGAGTTAAATGATCACATATATATAATATATACGAGGTGAGTTAAAAAAATAAGGGGAATTTTCTAATTTTGCGGGCCACGTACTTTCGACTTTCGATTATTCTTATTTTTGATGTTGGTACACTCGTCTCGAAGATATGTTAACGGTTTTAGCAATATAGGCTGTTCAGTTAGTTTGTGAGAGGCATAAATAAGACAAGTGTTTTATGTGTTCGGCGATTTTCTGCTTCGACTCTTGGCTCTCCTGGACTCTTCCATTGGAACGATTGGGCTTTGGTTTCGATGTCATAACCATGTACCCATGATTTGTCACCAGTTATGGCGCTTTCAAGCAAATCTGGATCATCGTTCAACAAGTTCCTCGAGACGAGTGTACATACATAAAAAAAAACATTGAAAGTCGAATGTACGTAGCCCGCGAAATTTGAAAATTCGCCTTATTTTTTGAACAATCCTCATATATATATAATTATGTTTCCGTTATTTTCTAAACATACATTTTCCAAAAAGTTCTGTATCATTTGGCTTGATCAAATTTCTCTCTTTTTGGTCCATCCATGACCATCTACTCTCGCCCGAAATTTGGGTTATTAAATTAAGTATACCTGTATACCCCTGTATATCTCATGTTTTTCAACTACAAAATTTAGCTATGAAAGCCATTCGAGAAAGAATTTGCAGGAATCCCCTTAGGAATCCAGGGAAATGAATGTACCGACCATATCCAGGTCAAGACTAATTAGAGATGATCTCCACATGAAAACCTCCGGCGCTCAACTGGTCATCTTTTGACAACGCTCTTGAAGAAAATTAGACTCGACAAATGCAAGCAGCTTCTTCGGTGGCACGCGGTTATCGTCTATGAAAATATTTTATCACAGAGTAGAAAATATTCACTGTTGAACAAGTTTTTAATAAACACAACGACAAAATCTATGCTAAAACTTCTAAAGACGCAGAACATTTTGTTCCAAGAGTTCAACGTGACCACAAGCCAAGAAGGATGCCTTAGAAGGCGTGGTGAATCAGTTGAGCAGTACTCTCTTCAATGGAGAGCGTCGGATCTTTCAGCAAGATTCCGCTCCAGCCCATAAGGCAAAAACCACCCAGTAGTGGCTAAAAACAATATTACTGGGTTCATAGCCGCAGAAGACTACAGTTTGTGGTTAGACTTGGAGAACATGGTCTGTCGAAGGCTACACAGAAATTTGGAGAGTCTCAAACAATCTTTGGTTCGAGCAGAAAAGCATGGAAACCGTGCGTGCTGCAATAGCTGAATGGCCTAATCGTTTAAAGGTTTGTGTAAAAGAAAATGGTGACCATTTCGAATGAAAATTAAAATTGTTTTTTAATATTTACATGATTAAATAAAACTAACCTCATTAAAAAAGGTATTATAATTTCATATTTATAACGGACTTAACATGTAAAAGAACTGATGGCAGGACTAAGTACATACATATAATCTTTTTCCTCAATTTTTCATTAGAATAAAACTATTCAGCTGTTTTAAAATTAATACAAACTTTTTCCAAACTTGAAATTAGGGAGTGTGAGGTCTGTTCGAAAATATTTTTAACATATTTGGTCAGTGTACCGATCCATGCCATTTATTTATGAGACAAAAGCTAAAAATATTGTCGAGCAATGGAAGGATTTCGTTAGTCGATATACGCAGATACGACTTATGGTGCATATGCTTCTCGGGTTCTATCCCTACCTATGAAGCTTGGCTTATTGATTAGCTTAAAATCATTGCCAAACAGGAGAATAATCTTATCATCGTCTTTCATTTTCGATTTGACCAGTGGGGCCGTTGACTGTCCGGTGCTTCTTGAGAGGAGTTTCTTTAATATTCCAGCCAGAGCTCGGAATTTTTCTATATTGGTCTCTCAAAACCTCTTTATGCTTGAAATTCTCCTATTGCAATTCACTCTTATTGAGTTTAACAAATCTCTAAATATTTCGAGATAAATTCTGCATGTCCAAAGGTTCGTCTATTGGATTTTTTAAATATCTATTATAAATAGTTTATTTGTATTAGATTGGGGAAGAAGTTGCGTAGCGTTTTTATATTTTCTTTTATTTTAAAACGATTTGTTTGCTGTTTGGTAGTATTTATTCGATAGAACTGTTTCTGCTCTACAAAACTGTGTTAATTGTATTTTTGAGTGGTTTAATTTTTTATTAGTTTTGAGGCTTAGAAATGGTATACCCTGGAGGCAAAAATGAACATTTTCGATACTTGCTCTTCTTTGCTTTTCATCGACGCCAAAAAGCTGCCAAAGCAGCCCGGGACATTTGCGACGTGTATGGTGCCATATGCGAGCCTACAGTACGGAAATGGTTTGCAAAGTTCAAAAATGTCAAAGTCATCATTTGTCGATGACACGTCCCACAGCGGGAGGCCTTTTGAATTCGATTTCTTCATGCAAAGAAGATCATGATATTTGGTGGGACTGCCCTCGTACGCTGGAAAATGCTCGAAAAGAATGCCACGATCAACAATGAGCTTTACATTGCTCAGCTACACCGTGTGAATGAGGTTATTCGACTGAAAGAACCTAATCCACATGGTCAAACCATACTGCTTCACGCCAACGCCAGGCACTCCAAGAGCTCGAATGGGAGGTCCTTTACCGACCGATTACCTTGCACCGACCGATTACCATATTTTTCGCTCCCTGTCAAACCATATGAAGGGCGTTACCTTCGATAACAAAGAGGTCCTTAAAAACTTGCTTAAAAACTTCTTTGACACCAGACCAGACGATTTATAGCGGGACGGCATCAACAAATTGGTCGAGAGGTGGGAAGAGGTTGCAAACAGTAACGGCGAATATATAATTGATTACTTACTGATATAATTATTGTTTTTTGTTTAAATAAAATATTTCGGTAAAAACGCTACGAACTTATTCCCCAACCCAATAATTTTTTTAATGCCTATTAACTTAATCTTTAAAAATTTATTATATTCATTGTCTTCATAAATACATAAAGAAACATTTCAATTTATCACTGGACGATCTGCATTGAAATTAATAGTTAAAAAAGTTTTAATTAAAAAAAAATCCAAACTAATGGAAATCCTGACCAAACCGCAAACTAATTTTATAAATAAGTGAAATAAATTATGAACTCACCAGCGGGCAACTCCGTGAGTTCGTTCCCACTCACATTGAAACGCTGCAAGCGGTCCATCAATCCCACGGTTTTTGGGAGCTGACGTATCTGATTATTCGACACATCGAGAAATTCCAAATTTTCTAGAAGGTACATTTCCTCTGGAAGTGCGCTCAGATTATTGCCAGCCAAGTGTATGAACTTCAAGGTCGTAACATTTAACAGCCATTTGGGAATTGTGGTGATGAAATTCTCCTTCAGGTAGACCTTTGACGGTAGGATTGAATAATTCTAAAATAAATATTCCGCTGTTGAAATACATTTATTCCAATGTGTTGTTTACCTCCTCAAGATCTTCGTAAAGGAAAAGATCCATGGGCACATCTTTGAAGTTGAGATAGCTCCAGTGCAGTGTTGTCTTGTTCATTGTGGCGTAGCGTGGTATAGGGAAGGGGAGGCGTATTCTCGGCTGATCAATTTTCGTGCGTAGTTGGCGCTGCAATGCGCTTTGGAGGAGCAGAAGCTTGACTTAGATCACTCTGGTGAAGTGAAAATGCCGAAAGCGCTGATGTGTGACAATGCGGATATGCCACGCGTTGATTTTTTATTTTCGCATTGAACTCACACGCATGAAAATGTGTGCAGTTGGTTTTATAACTAAACCATAACTAGCACTACTGACTTTGTACTTTATAGAGCAAATTATTACACAATATTTCACTACATACGTAAATGTACTCCTCCGTTGTACGTCGTGGCAATTTATTATATTGTTTTATACTAAAGCACTTACATGTAACTTTGTTATCAATTATATCACAGCTTAATTTTGGTGTTGTCTACGAGAACCGAAGAAACAAATTTAATTAAATAAAAAATGTCGAAAAGTATCCGTTAACGCCTCTGCAAGAGCAATGATATCTAAAACACAAACCTTGTTTGTGCTGCAGTGCATCCGCGGTTCGATGGTGGTTCGTACAATGCTGCGGCACAGTATCAGGGTTGTCGGTATGTAAATTCAAGCGCGAAATATGTTACTCGGTCATGAGCGCTACCCGAAAACTAATTTGAGAACGCGAAAGATCGGAGAAAATACATCGATGGATCCACGTCAAAGAGGATTTTTCTTAGAATTTTAGCTTTGCAAAGCCAAATGTGTTTTTATTTACTTTTTTGCAAAAACTATTAATCGATCCCAAACTATTTTTAATCTAATAAATATTATTTTGGCATACATACGGAAAATTATCTCAAAAGAGTTTGGGAAACAAATAAAATTCTTTGCGATTTCACTCAGAATTTTCCGAACACGAAAATCGCTAGCAGAAAGCGTTACAAAACAAAGAGGCGAGACATTTTTGAAAAAGAAAATGAGCAAAATAAATAATAAAATACATATAATCAATGGCAATGACAATTTTTGAACTCAAAAACAGTGTGTGAACGTATACGTGGGTATGAGTGTTGGTATCTGTTTATTTGCATGCCTACTCGTAGATGCCCTGCGAGGAAGACTTCAAATACGAGTAGTGCGACAAGTTTTTAAGGCAAAAATAGTACAGCTGGCGAAAAAACTAGAGCACCTCAATATTTTGTTTAGTTGTAAAGTTTTTTAATTTCCATTTATGTATGCCATCAAAATTGAAATGAGTTATTTAAATGAAAAATTTTGTTTGTTTTATATAAAAACAAAATTCACTCCATAACACGTCCGATATTAATCACAATTACATACTTTGTACCAAGACGAATTTCATAAAGGTGATAGCAATAGACTGGCTGATTTGTACTTGTTTCTTTCGCCGTGTGGGTGCCAGCATTACTAAAATTTATAAGCCATGAAATTGCATACCAACAAGTTTTATATAAATTCATATTAAAAACCATGAAATTGTGAAATTTTCGATTTCGTGTATAAAGTTTGAAATTAGGATTTATATGGTGTTTGTTACACAATGAGCTACACTTAATAAAAAAACAAATAACATTTAAAAAAAAGTCCAAACTGGTAAAAATTATTGAGGTGCTATAGCTTTTCGACGATAAATGTATGGGTAATGACCTCGAATCATTCGGACACGCAGAATAATATCGACGACTTGGTTCAGGAAATGAAAAAGGTCGGACGAAAGATCAATGAGGAAGAAACGAAATCACTAAGAGTGAATGTGGCGGATCGTGGGAGCAGTTTTAACGCGACAAATACCAGTATTGAAAATGTCGACTACTTCACTCACTTTGGGTGATGACATTCAGTTTTGAATCGCAAAAGCCCGTGACGCTCTTGCGCAACTTAACAAAGTCTGGAATTCCTCCACGATTTCCACTATTACTCTAAGATGCGCATTTTTAACTGCAACGTCAAATCGGTTCTTCTGTATGGTTGCGAAACATGGCTGATGACGGACTTGCTCGCCAACAAACTAAAAGCTTTCACCTACATTCGCCTACGGCGGATTCTGCGCATCTGCTGGCCCAGAACAATCACCAACGCAGATTTTTGGGATCAGCGCAAGCAACTACCCATCCAGTCTGAGATAAAACTTAGAAAGTGGAAATGAATCGGGCATACCCTACGAAAGGACACAACTGAAGTCTGCAGACAGGCGCTGGAATGGAAACCACAAGGTAGCAGACGGCAAGAGAACGCTTGAAAAGGAGATAAGTGCTGCCGGAAAGTAATTTAAGGAAATTAAAGTCATTGCGAAGGGCCGTACGCGATGGAAAGGTTTGGTGAAGGCCCTATATTCCATTCGGAGCAAAAAAGCGGATGATGATGATAGATTTGCGACAGTTTTATGAGAGTCCTTTTCTGAATAGGGGGAAAATCTGATATTATGGCAATCACTGAAAGAAATGCCATTAAAATTTTTATTTTGGTCTATATGCGCTTCGAAATTCATTACAAATACTAAACCAAAATAAATAAATATGAGAAAGTTTTACGTGTAACAGTTTCGTCAACAAAAAAAAAAATGTGTACGCAATCGCCTTATTTGCATGCCATCAAGGCATCTCAACTACTCGCAGAAATACTATATTATGTGAGACTGGGGATTATTTAAAGTTAGGCACAAAAAAATTGTTATCTGCCGCACTTAAATTTCTCTTTCGACATGTAGAAAACAATACCCATGATTAAGGAGAAAGTAACATTTCTTTCCTATAATAAATCTGAAAAAAATATTATGGGTTTTGCAGATATATGGGGAACTCATACTAAGTAGCCCTCAAAAACAATTGAGGAAGGAGTAATAGTAAATCCTTTAAAGAAGTAGTTAAAGTTCAATTATAAGGCCCATTTATATTTGTGCCATTCTATAAAACTTCCATTCACTTTCAGCATCTGCTCCCTGTAAAAACTAGAATCCTTTCTTATACCTCGGAGAGTGAGGATGTTGGTTTTGTTGTAAAATCAAATCAGTAAGCAAGGAAAAATCGAATTAAAAACGTTAATAATAAATAAATAAAAACTTGAAGCAGTTAAAGTAGTTTTTTCCGGCATTTAAGGGGTTAGGTGGTTAGGTGGTGGTTTGAAAATTTAAAAAAATCGATTTTTTTTTTGTCTTATTAAATAGTATAATATGCTTAAAATATTCTCCTAAAATTTCAAATTGATCCGAGTAAAATTCTACGAGATAGACCCTTCAGAAGTTCCGCCCATCAGGCCATGTCAGTGCAGCGTTTCGTTTTTAAACGCGTTTATTTCAAAACTCGATTTTTTAAGTCGGTGGACACGATTTCTCGAAAAGTTATGAAGCGATTTTGTTCAAATTTTGCACACATCTTTGGAATAACATTATCAAGTTATTGAACGAAGGATTTTTTTTTTTTATTACAACTAATTTTTTCGAGCCAACACATGACGAAAATTTGACCAAAAAATGTGTTTTTTTGTTCAAAGTCTGTCAAAAATTCAAATTAAATTTTTTTTTCCTTCGTCCAGTAACGAGATTTATCCATGTACTAACGAAATATGTTTGGTTTTCTGATTTTAGATAAGCCAATAATGAGTTATGCTGTCCACGGCAAGAGCATTTTTTTGTGAGACGTTAAGGGAGATGAGGTACCAACGGCTGAGTTTTCGGAATTTTTAAATAAAAATTTCACAAAATACTGTTTAAATATGTATCTTTGATATGCTGAATTGTTTAAATAAAATATATGATTGTATATATTAAAAAAAAAATAGTAAAAATACCCTTTTTTTGAACCTCTGTAACCCACCTAACCCCTTAAACTGATTTACCAATCGAGAAATTTTGGTATATCAAAAGTAAGTACAAATAGTGATATCTAGAAGACATCAAATGATCTGTAGCTACGGGGTTTGATGTTATTAATTGTTAGATTGAGTCGAGATAGAAAATATAGAGATAGAATTGCAAACTTTCTTTGTTCTTCCAAATCTATTTCAACTCCTCCAAAGTAATTTCAAACATCAGGATTTGTCTCGTCTGTGCTGAGTTAGACTGATGAAAGTTAAATAGTGAATGAAAAGTACCCTTTTTATTTTTCAATATAAATCCCCCCAACTAACTTTTCGCTTCGTGAATAATACGCTTTATCTATCTTTATGTCACTGAAAAAAATATTCTTCTTATTATTTGTAGGGGATATATACAATATAACCCTAACTTAATCAGCACACTGGCTACTAGGGCCTTCGGGGTTCACTGAAAAAATATTCAGATATTTTTCAAATAATCACATAATGAAAAATAAACAAACATTTTTTGCCTTTCCAAAAATTGAACTCGTTACCTAATATCAACACCAGTCCCAGTCCATCTTTGTATAAAATTATAATAAGAGAATAAGAAGCGCGAGTTAGGCTGGCTCTAAATTCACTTGATGTCCATCAGTTTGATAGGAATGGATTTTCCAACTGGGTTTGTTGGTGTACACACATATACACATATCCCTACATATGCATACGAATGTATGTATGAAAGTTATTCTTGTGGATTCACCTTTCATTTTTAAATTAATTTGCAAATCTTCACACTTGCCGCCACGTTTAAGAAGCCCAAACTAATGCAAATTTGGAAAATTTGTAAACATAGATTTTCAATGCCAAAAGCCGAAAAATTTACGTCACCAATAGAAAAGACCGAAGTACTTTTCTATGCGTTGCTAAAAAAAAAAAAAAACATCGACCTTGACATGTTTCATTTTATTCCGATTCGCGTTGCATACTTTGAGGCTGCGAAAACAGTTCTTCATACGCCGGAATGTAAAGTGCGTGCGAATGGTATCAAAAATTTAAATAAACAACGTTCTCAGTATACACAAGCAAGTATTTGAATTTGTCGTACCGCTGAAACTAATAACTTTTATTCGGATATCTAATATTTTTTCTTACATAAAAACACCTGCATTCAACCACTACTTTAATAAACTATTATCCAACTGCAACGAGTGTGGTGAATTCGACGCTTCATTTCGTTGATTTTTGTTGACATTGACATTGCAGCTTGACTTGAATGCAACACGCTGCACTTTTCAGCGTTTGCGTTTTGCTGGTTCGATCGATTTTTTCCTTTACATACATACATTCAAACACACTTCAATACATACACACATGTTTCTTCTGTCACATACTCATATGAGGTTGTATGTACATGTACGGATATCTTATTTATGCCGTTTTTATGTCCGAATTGCAACCTGTTGGTTGTTTTGTGGGTAGTTCTGTGACAAAAAAAGTGTTGGCCACGTCTATTTGCATTTCTATGCACTGAGTGAATTTCTGTAGAGCTTTCTGAAGCTTTCGAGTTTTTTTTTGTTCTTTCAAAGTATCCCTCAAACTATGTGCCTTCGAAAGTAAGAGTGAAAAACAGCTGTTTAACGAATGCACATCCGCATATGGTACATACGTACACAGGGGTCTATACATTCATATACTTATATATATACATGAGTATGTATGTAAGTTAGGATCTCAAAAGGTTTGATTGTAGTTAAAAAGTTAAATATGAGCGAAAAGTAATTTTGATCCCCAATAACAAAGCAGAAGTATGGGAGGTTTTGTTTACTGATGCTTTCCATTTCAATTCAACCGGACTATTCGGGTCATGTTCTCCGATTTCGATGTAACTCAAATATGTTGCTCTCTGGTCAAAATAATGAGACACATATTTTTTTGTTCGCCCGAAAAATTTTTTTTTTAAGAGTTATCGGCAATTTGGTTTTTCGGCTCAAAATCGATTTTTTTTAATAATATCATATAAGAACATTTTTTTTAAATGCCCATAACTCAGTCAAAAATGATCCGATTTTAATAACTCTGGGTTCAAAATGATCGTCATTACTTACACGAGTGACTTAATGTAGAAACAATTGCAAAAAAGTAGTTAACATTTTTTTATTATTTTATATATTTTATTTTATATAATTAAAAAAAATCGATTTTGAGCCGAAAAACCAAATTGCCGATAACTCTTAAAAAAAAATTTTTCGGGCGAACAAAAAAATATGTGTCTCATTATTTTGACCAGAGAGCAACATATTTGAGTTACGTCGAAATCGAAGAACATGACCCGAATAGCCCGGTTGAATTGAAATGGAAAGCATCTACTATGAGACAATTTAGGGGTTAACTCAATCGTTTATACCCCATGCACAGTAGCGCACTAGGTGATTGGAAAAACAAGAACTAAAGCAATAAAAACGAATAATATTCTATTTCGACACTGTCAACACATTTTTTTTTACATTTTGCTTTTCCAATTCTTTAGAATGTGTTGCGTGATTAACTTCGTTTTGCTGTTATCTCGGCTTTGCAATGATCACTTCGATACTTTCGCTTTATCACTCAGTGATAAATTTTTACTTACTTTACTCGGACTTCAAATTTAAAAGCTGAAGTTCTAAAAACCCTGGCAAAAGATGACCCTTTGATATTACGCAATTATTAAATTATAATTACTATTTGGGTAAAAGCGTTCAGGAATTGTTTTAAATGTTTTCGGTAACACGTCTGACAGTTTGTAATGTTATAAATCGAGCGAAAAAAGAGAGTAGATTAGAGCAAAAGCTTGCGGGTGGAAATAACTGGACGTGAAGAGCGCTTGATGATCCCAAAATTGGATCAAACACCGAGAATTTCCTTGAGAACAATTTCAAAGGAGCTTAAAGGGGAGTCTCGTATTGTTGGCTCTCATTAAGCAGTGCGTCAAGCCATACTGCACCACAAATATTCATCGAGATCAGCACGTAAGATAGTGCGCTATTACAACGATGAGCCGACTAGTGGTTGGTCGAAATACATATAATTCCTATGGTTAGGTTAGTTAGGTTTGGCAGCCGCATCGCACATAGAGACAACGATGCCACTTAGACAACGAAATGGGTCCGTTGTGAGCCGCGGGGGCTGGGCTACATTTCCCTCTCCATATTGGACCATCCTGAGCTTTTGACAAAGCACAAAAGGTTGTTGATACCTAATGTGTATAGATTATCTATATTCGATAAGAAGTAGGATTTTAAAAATCGGTTCCTGCTTCTGGCTATGGCCGGGCATGTGCAAAAAAGGTGTTGAATTGTTTCCAACACCTCCTCATTTCTGCAGCTAAGACAGAAATCATGCGTGTAAGCGCCAAATCTAATTGCATGATTTCTTATGAGACAATGTCCTGTGAGGGCCCCTACTAAGGTTCTGATTTGAAGTCTACTCAGTTTTATAATACTCTTGGACAGACGTAGATTTAGCCTTGACCATGTTTGCCTAGCAATTTCACAGGTGTTAACGCTAATCCATTTTTGATTTACAGAACTTATTAGTGCGTCCTTAATGAGAAGCTTACAAGTTGCGAGAGGTATCTCCATAAAATTACTTATGTCTGACATACAGGTACCTTCTCTTGCAAATTGGTCTGCCCCACAGTTCCCGGGTATATCTCTGTGGCCTGGAACCCAGCATAAGATTATAAGATATTGCTTGGCCATCTCATTTAGAGATTGTCGACAACGTAAGACACTCCTCGATGTTGTTTGGAATGCATCCAGAGCTCGTAGGGCAGCTTGGCTATCTGATAGAATGCAGATATCTGTTGATGATATTATGTTTATCTTTAACAATTTGAAGGCTTTATGAATAGCGTTTATTTCCGCTTGAAAAACACTACAGTTACCTGGTAGTTTAAAGGTTTCACTATAAGAAAGCTCTTCGCAAAATAACCTTGATCATACACCGGTGTCCATTTTAGATCCGTCCGGGTAGATCTCAACGCGTGTGTTGGGTGTTGGATCTTCTTCAAACCGCTCCAGTCTAGAAGGGATTTTCATTAGGAAGTTCTTTTCGAAGCAAAGAATGGGAGGGTGATAATCACAGTCACTGGGTATATCCGTGTAGGAATCTAAGATGGTTGAATGTCCATGTGCGACAGTCCTCCATTGTGAGCTCGCTTGTGAGCCGTAAAGCGGAGTAGGCCGCTAAGTATTTGCAGAAGAGATCTAGGAGTGGCAGATGTAATATGATATTCAAAGCCATGGCGTGGTTTTCATGACGCCACATATTGCTAATTCCGCTGATCTCTGCACCTTATTCAATAAATTAGAATAGGTTTTTTTCTGCATAGCACACCACCAAACAACATTTCCATATATGTAGAAGAATGGGTCTGACGACAGCAGTGTAAAGCCAATGAGCAACCTTAGGTTTAACTCCCCAGGTCTTACCTAAAGCTCTCTTACAAGCATAAAAAGCTAGGTTCACTTTCCTGACTCTTTCTAAGATGTTTGACTTACAAGTTAGTTTCCTATCTATGTTTAGTCCCAAGTACTTGGTTTCTTCCGAAATCACAAGAGCTTCCCCCTTGAGCATAATTGGACTTAGCTGAGGGATTCTGTGTTTCCGAGTGAACAATATGAGTTGTGTTTTGTCTAGGTTGACTCCTGGACCACACTTTTCTGCCCACCTGGAAAGTACCTATATCCAGAGCATTTTGTATTAGGTCTCTTAATGTAAATACAAATTTACCAGAGACAGCAATAACAACATCATCGGTGTAAGCTATCACCTTACAGCCCACCGATTCCAGTATTAACAGAAGTTTATTTACAACTGCGTTCCATAAAAACGGTGAGAGGATTACACCTTGCGGTGTACCTCTACTTACCAATCTCCTGAGCACCGATTCTCCTAGTTTCACTTGTAGTGAAAGTACCATCACTTTTCTGTAGCAGTTCCCAATTTTGAGGACTTCCCGCTAGAATCTTACGAAGTCTTGAGGTCTCAGTTGCCCCCTCAACCTCTTCACAAAAAGATTCCTAAGATTGGGTTTGGGCATTTCTGATTTCCTTCCTATACATTCTCAGAGCATCTTTATAGCCTTTTCAATCTTCTGCGGGATGTGTTTTCTTTGCCTCATTAAAAGCGCTTCTGCTTGTTTTTTGAAGCTTGCTTAGTTCAACCGTCTACCACTTAGGCTTGGGTATACCCCTCAGTCTTCTTATGGGACAGGCTTCTGCTAAGGCAGCATTCATGTTGTAGGTAATCTTGTCAACCAAATTTTCGAGTCCTTCTGTGCTTTGTGGTACCACAGATGGACATGTTAATAAGGGTAACCCCGATACAATCTACATACTTTTCTTGAATCAGGACAATATGTTGCCCACCTTTGGCTTGGTGGATTATGATCTGGTTTTAAGTGCATTGGTTTGATTCCGATATGTTTTTATGCTTTTTTCAAATTTGTCGTAGAATAGCGTTCACTAAAATTGCATCTCTTTATTATGAAAATGATCCAAGTCAGCAAATAAATAAAATAAAAATTTAATCAACAAAATCCACGGATCCGGAAAGAAGAATTTCATTAAGAGGCGCATTGAACAGATCAAATAAAATATTTATATTGTAATATTGTAATATATACTAACACATATGAGTTACATGTATTCATATAAGCACCAGCAACTTTGCTTTTTCAAGTTGTTAACCCGTCACTTTGAGGAGTATCCGTAGGTGGTTTTGTAAAATAGCTCTCGGAACCACCATAATAGTCGCTATAGTATCCGTTGTAGTGGCCGTCATAGGGGTAACCATAGTAGCCGCCATAGTAGCCGTCGCCGTAGCCGTCGCCATAGTAGTCGCCATAGGGGTAGTCATAGTAGTCCCTACTGTAGCCGTCGCCATAGTAGTCGCCATATCCACCATGGTGGTGGTGATGACGAGGGTGGTGGTAATGATAATGAGGTTCGTGGTAATGAGAGTGGTGGTGGTGATGATGAGGATGATGGTGATAAATCGGTGGTTCATAGAAATGAGGATGATCGTGATAAATCGGTGGCCCGTGGTGGAAATGATGATGTTCGGTTATATCAGTTGGTGCCGATTCTGATCCCTGGACTATCGCCAATAACAGAAGATTGAGAACTACAGCAGACACCTTCAGCTTCATTTTGTCGTTTACGCGAAAATCACTCGATACCTGCACAACACTCGCTTAAATCGTAATGAAATTCATATGCAACTATTAGCGCATTTTATAGAAATCTGAAGTTTGATTGTTAAGAGAACTGCAAATGGTCTCAGAAGTACAGCACAGCAGTAAAACTTGACGTTGTAAGAACAAATACATGTGCGGGAGTATGTGCAGGCGTAAACAATTGCAAAATTGAAATATACTTCATTGCTGCTATTGCCAGTGAATGTCTAAATGTATAAACATCTAAACTCTGTTTTAAAAATGTCCCTTACTGGACCCAAGAAGTTTGGGAAACGATTTCCGGAAAGATCCACAAGTTCACCAATCAATCGGAATTAATCGATTTTCATCACTCAAAATCATTTGCCTTTATTTAGTAAAAAAGTTATTCAAAAACAAAATTGTGTAATCAATTTCTCGTATTCTTTTATATTTGCGTGTTCACCTATGCATTTATGAAAACGTAGTGAATTTCTACGAAAAAGCATCACTCAAAAACTACTATCCCGATTTGAGCCTTTTTCGTACCGTTCTAAGAAAAGTAATTTATTAAAAACTCCGATTATTTGATTAAAATTCCGGTTATCTAAAACACCTTGAAATGATTAATCCGCTGTTTCTATTGACCGTTAAGGAACAAATATTCTCTCGGAAAAATAGTCAATCCTTTGTGTATGCGTGGGATAATTCGAAACTTGGCGAAGTCCTTAAAAGACAGTTCTTTATAATTAAAAATTTTATACAAAAAGGTGAAAGAAAAAAAAAAACGCGCTATGTTTTCGCAAGTGACATATGTATGTAGATGAAAATTTTGTGTGTTTGGAAAAAATTAATCGGAAATATTTCACCAGAAATCAGAGTATACTTTTCGAACAATTTTCGACATGCTGAATCTAAATTTGTGGTTGTGGTTCAACTCTCCGAGATATTTTAAGCTGAAGTGCAAAAAAACGCAATTTTGGCCAATATTGGAGGTTCATTAGCAACGCGATTTCGTTTCTGTTTTTAGTTTATATAAAATACTATATACACCATCTTAAAGTAAAAGCTTTATTTATTTTTAAAATTTACATTTTTCAATATACAAATTTTTTAATGTATAAATTCCTCCAATTGAAAAATTATAGACAATATTCAATACTAAGGACCACGCAGGCATCCAACAGTCGATTAGTGGGCGAGTTAGACCACGTTCTCTTCTATTTTGAAGAACTTGTATAGACCCAGTTATCTATTTCTATAACTGTATAATAACTTGCGTTCGAGTGTCAAGATATTTGCACTTCTGGAACTGTGATGCGAACTCAAATTGCAAAATTAAATGGTTTTCTTTCACGTGGAAATCGCTTTTCAGTAGTTATCCCGGCCGTTACAGTGATATATGGTATGGAGAAACTAGTAATGAAATCAGCTTAGCCACTGATAATGTTTTTTACATTCAAGCATTTTGCAGCGCTAAATCTGTACTTTCGTACATTTTCATAACCAAAACGCTTTGACGCGAAAACTAGTTTGCATAATTTTTTATCACTGACAAAATGTGTTACAAAACGAAAGAGTAAAAGTATTTGTTCATCATTTTCTCCTGTAACACAACAACAAATCCGTTAGCAAATTTAAAGCGCCTACATGTAGTACAGTTGGCATATCTGGGTTAATATAGACTCAATCTTGAAAAACGAGTCCAAGGTATTCAGCTAATCAAATTACTTTAAGGGTATTTCTCATATGTTCTGGTCCCAATTTGAAATTTTGTAGACTTGTGTAATAGAGGGAAGTTTAAGAATGCTGAGTTATCGTATTGATTTCATGATACATTTGCGACTAAAATAATAGTGGGCGGCAACATAACTAAGAACTGAACTCGAAGTTTGTGACCAAAACTACTAAATAAGGGAGTCATTGTATAGTCAGTTATAACCCTCTGTTAATAGGTTTTTAGTCCTTGCACGCAAAAGACTCTGAATATTTCGAATACGAAAGTCTCTAACAGAAAGCGTCACAAAACAAAGAGGCGAGACATTTTCGAAAAAGCAAATGAGTAAAATTAATATTAAAATACATACAATAAATAATCAATGTCAGTGACAATTTTTGAACTCAACAGTGTGTGATCGTATATGTGGGTATCTGTTGGTATCTGTTTATTTGCATGCCTAGTCATAGATGCCCTGCGAGGAAGACTTCAAATAGTGTGACAAGTTTCTGAGGCAGAAATAGTAAAGCTGGCGAAAAAGCTAGAGCTCCTCAATATTTTGACAAGTTCTTGAATTTTCATTTATGTATTCATGAAAATTTAAATGAAGAATTTTTTTTGTTTTATGTATATAAGAAACAAAATTCACTCATAACACAGGCCTTATTAATCACAATTACATAGTTTGTACCAAGACGAACCTCTTAAAAATACAATAAATGATAACAATAGACTGGCTGATTTGTACTTATTTCTCTCGCCGTGTACATTAGGGTGCCAGCATTACTAAAATTTATAAGCCATGAAATTGCATACCAACAAGTTTTATATAAATTCTAATTAAAAACCGTGAATTTGTGTATAAAGTTTGAAATTAGGATTTCTATGGTGTTTGTTACACAATGAGCTATTGTTAATAAAAAAAAACAATTAATATTTAAAAAAGAAAAAGAAAAATAGTCCAAACTGGTAAAAATTATTGTGGTGCTATAGTTTTTCGACGATATATGTGTAATGTCCTCGCCCTTCAAAAAGTGAAGGAGGAGATCGACCAAACAACTCGTAAGTTATGTGTATAGTCCACGGACGAACTGTCAATGCGTTCCGAAAAACTCACTGCTTGATATGGCTTGTGCGGTGAAGTCATAATCGAAGCGGTTTCAAATATTCGAAGAGTTAGTCCCAAACTGATGGCGACTACATGAATGCCATCACTAATATCACAAAACTATTTACCTGTTAATAAAAAGTTCCTTACGCATTGAAACTGTATATTCTATATAATATAAATATATTCACGCAAGCTTGAGTCTGAGATGCCAATGCGGGTAGAAATGGAACAACGTAGGCAACCTTCAATTTGGTTAAAACCATCTGAGTTTGCAACACGAGAGTTATGAATTGTTTGAGAGATAGGATCACCCTGGAGTAAAAAACAAAAATAAAGACAAATTTTGTGTTTTGCTTTATTGTAAACAATTTGTGCAAACAAGCACATTTTCTTCTAAATATCTTAAGAGTTTTCTCACAAAAAAGTCAGAATAGAGAAGTTATGACTATTTAGATTTTTTTTACCTTCTTTTGAGTTTCGCTCAGAACCACATTTTTCAAAACGGTGAGCCCGAAAAAGCATTTGAACAGATGTACCTAAATACTCGTACACATCTTCTTAGATATATTCTAAGTTGAATAACGTAGGATTTTTATTTGGAAAGTTCATTACAAGTACAAAACGAAAATAATTAAATGTGTCGAAATAGGGTGTTATTTGTTTTTACTGCTTTCGTTCTTGTTTTTTCAAAGAATTTTAAATTTTTTATTAATTGCCTTTAAATGCTGTGAGCAAATATGAGTATCAGTACAAAAAAAAAGTCAAAGATAAATAAAGACTGTTTTTTGCACTATGGAAGTCCAAAAATTTAATTTATTTTCAATGCCAAAAATCATTCCCTACATACTGTACATCAGATTTGGGATCATATGCGATAAAGGGTTAACAATTATATATACATATATATATAATTATCGCGTGCACCCTTTCTGGGTGTTTGGTCGAGCTCCTCCTCCTATTTGTGGTATGCGTCTTGGTGTTGTTCCACAAATGGAGGGACCTACAGTTTCAAGCCGACTCCGAACGGCTGATATTTTTTATGAGAAGTTTTTCATGGCAGAAATACACTCGGAGGTTTGTCATTGCCTGCCGAGGGGCGACCGCTATTAGAAAAATGTGTTTCTTAATTTTGATGTTTCACCGAGACTCTCTCTGTGAATTGCGAATGGTAGTCATGCACCAACCCATTCGGCTACGGCGGCGCCGTTAACAATTATATGTGAAAAAAAACACCATGACCACATCTACAGGATGTCATACGAGAATCAAAGATTTCAAGCACTCGCTCACACATTATTGCATTGCGTCCAGTAATTTCGGTTCGACTGTTGTGTTTCAGCTTTGGAATCGTTGTTGGCTTATTCGCATGGACTTTACTTGCCAAAAACTCCCTGTCTAGTCTGGCAGTCCTTTTTATATTCTCGACGGGCTGTGAACTGTTGGCTCATTCGGACGATAATTTTCAGAAAAAAATGACGAGTTTTGCGAAAAGTTGTTCTTAAAGATCGACCATTTTCATAATAAGTTTCAATAATTTTAACGCGTTGTTATATCGTGTAAAATTGTACATCTGTCTACTCGACAAAAAAAAATTTTAGAAAATTGTTATGGAGAATCATCGAATCACAATTAGAGAAGTTGCTGAGGCTGTCGGCATATGTATCTGGCTAATGGCCCATGCCACGCAACCTTTAGGGAAATTTGTATTATTCGTTTGTATTATACGTTTTTCGTACCCATTGATTTCAGTTCTTAATAAGCTATTTACATATATTTTTGTCGATAATTTAATTGTCATCTGACTGATTTACACTTAGACGTCGCTTAACATTTACTTTTCGTAGCATAGCCTCGCGTTAACATGTTTCCTAATTCTAATAATTTTTCATTATACGCGCCAGAAAGCCTTGTCAAAAATTTGAAATTTAATGCTAGCGAAGTTGCCCGAGATCTTAAAGCTTGCGTACTCAATAAAATGTATCTACAGATGAAATATGCCAACCGAAGGTGCTCTTAGCATTGAGTAGAAAGCAGTTGGGTAACACTAACAAAGCTTCAGCGCTTGTCAAGCGTTGGCATTACGGGGCGATGCGAATCTGCCATACAGCTGCGATGGAGGTGACGCACGAGCTGACTCTACTTCTCAGTAACCAGACAAACGTACTCTGCTGAATATTACTCGTACTAAAGAAGGTTTCGGCAAAGGAGTAGTGATGCCATCTAAGAACATGTAGTTGCTGAGTTTGAGTTTTCTGCTCTCACCTGCCCAGCTACCCAGGGATGATATTCCTAAAGTCATTAAATTGAAAAGAAGTTCAGAATTGAACTGGATTACAAACTAAACTAGAGTATACCTTCATTTGATGGCTCGAAAACCCTGAATGCATAGGCGTTGAAATATATGGCCCCAGAACCAAGAACCCAGAGATCAATTTAGACAGGAATTTCCAGAATGAGCGAATTGCCATTCTGAGCGGCAGTCAGGTAGCACTCAAGGCACAGTCATTCTGTGGGGTTAACCCCTAACCTCACTGGTATTTGAGTGTATCCATAAACTTAATTTGTTACGAACGCACAATCGCATCCGATTAATTTGGGTACAAGACACAGGCGTATTGGGAACGAAGTACCGGATGTATCGACAAGAGAGACTATGACCTCGTTATTCCCGAAATGAAAATGCTGACTGGCTTACTCACAAGTCATTGCAGAATGAACAGTCATCTGCTCAGGATTGGGATATGACCCACTGACTTTTGTTTCGCTCAGGAATCCCAAGAGGCTCTTATACATCTTCTCCTAGAATGCAGCGGGATAGCGCGGAGTAGATAGAGACACCTCGGACAATTACAGCCAAAAGAAGCCCACATATGATCAGTACAACCCATCTCTATCTTAAATTTAAGAAGGGAACTGAGTTTGGGTGAGATACTGCGATGAGTAGAGTGTAGGGCACAAAAGACCATAAGGCCGAAGTGGAAATCTCAAATTAAATCTATCTGCATATATATCAAGCCTACGCATTTTAAGGTGTCTTGCCAACAGGCACCTTTTCAACAACTTCTTGTTTGTTCGAGAATAGATTTGAATACTAATAGAGATATAGAGATACTTTTACAATAGGTTGTTTTTGTTTTATTTATTTCTTTATTATAGAAAAATAATAATAAAATGGCTTTCAGATACATACATATTCAATATAGTTGCCTGATTGTGTCTATGCTATGCTATGCTATGCTATGTCTAAGGTATATTAAAGAGAATAGATTACAGATGGGATACCTTTTGTGGAGTTATTTGAAGTCGTTGGTATAAACTCTCTTCATGCTCTAAAAGCCAATATTCTATGCGCTATTCCTAATTTTTAAAGTGGTTAAGTCACTAGGTAAAAAGTGTGTTTATTATTCATTTGACATTTCGTTACTTTAATATAATGTTCACTAAAATTTGTATTGCGTATTATGAAGTTTATTGTTACAAAATAATAAAAATAAAAAAACAGTTAACATTTTTTTTAATTCAATACATAGAAAAATAAAAGTTATTGAAGCAAAATCAACGGATGCCGAAAGAAGAATTTCATTAAGAGGCGCATTGAACAGCTCAAATAAAATATAATATTTATATTGTAATATTGTAATACTAATACATATCAAATACATGTAAGTACTTATATAAGCATCAGCAACTTTGCTTTTTCAAGTCGTTAAGCCGCCACTTTTAGAAGTATCCGTAGGTGCGTTTGTAAAATAGCTCTGGAAACCACTAGAGTAGCCGTTAGAGTTTTCACCAAAGGGGTGGCCATAGTAGGCGTAATAGTAGTCGCCATATCCACCATGATCATGATGAGGGTGGTGGTGGTGATAGTGGTGGTGGTGATGATGAGGATGGTGATGATGAGGGTGGTGGTGGTGGTAATGGTGGTGATGGTGATAAATCGGTGGCTCATAGAAATGATGATGTTCGGTTAAATCAATTGGTGCCGATTCTGATTCCTGGACGATCGCCAATAACAGAGAGATGAGAACTACAGCAGACACCGTCAGCTTCATTTTGTCGTTTACGCGCAAATCACTCGATGCCTGCACAATAGTCGCTTAAATCGGAATGAAATTCATATGCAACTATTAACGCATTTTATAGAAATCTGAAGTTTGATTATTAAGAGAACTGTAAATAATTTCAGAAGTACAGCACAGCAGTCAACGTTAAAACTTGACGTTGTAAGAACAAATATGTACATGTGCGGGAGTATGTGCAGGCGTAAACAATTGCAAAATTGAAATATACTTCATTGCTGCTATTGCTAGTGAATGTCTAAATGTACAAACATCACAACTCTGTTTTAAAAATGTCCCTTACTGGACCCAAGAAGTTTGGGAAACGATTTCCGGAAAGATCCACAAGTTCACCAATCAATCGGAATTAATCGATTTTCATCACTCAAAATCATTTGCCTTTATTTAGTAAAAAAGTTATTCAAAACCAAAATTGTGTAATCAATTTCTCGTATTCTTTTATATTTGCATGTTCACCTATACACTTATAAAAACGTAGTGAATTTCTTCGAAAAAGCAACACTCAAAAACTAATATCCCGATTTGAGCCTTTTTTGCACCGTTGGAAAGCTTGCGTAGGGATGTATTCTAAGAAAAGTAAAAAAGCACCTTTTTTTATAGCGTTGCCATCTGAATTTTATTGCCAAAATAGCAACGAATTACAAATTTCACTTGAATATTAAGAAATAAAGGTGTTTAAATAAGCTTTAGTAAAACGATAGTTTCAGAAAATTTGTGCCACTTGTTGGGTTTTTTCGGTAAAAATTAAGAAGTATATATACTTGTATCTAGGTATCTATATACATATACATTTCCACCAATATACTTTTGCAATCGATTTCTTAATTCCCAACAAACAAGACAACAACAAACATGTGGCAAGCTCTTCTCTAAATACCTTAAATATTTCGTTTTAAATGCAAACGACCCGCGGGCACCAATTAATTTATAATAAATGTGCCTGACCACTTAGGCCGTTGCCGATCCATTGTGTTTTAAGTGGAAACCGATTGGTCTGGCTGGCTCTTATATCCCTTAGGTCATCAGTATCATTCAAGAAGGATGAGAAACTAAACCTAGTGGTATGTGACGCAGGGCAGCGACAGAGAAGATGTCTGCCAAACTATTCCTCCTCCTCAGTGTCTGCAATAGTGGGAATGAGGTACGTGCAACCTTTGAGCATGTCGCCCTGGGAACCAGTGGCCTAAGAACAAAGCAACTAACATAGAGACGTTTTTCCCTGAGCGCCTTAAATAGCGCCTTTGAGCGGCTGATGTCCCATTTGGTTTCTAATGGTGCTAATGTAATTAGTAGAAAAGGAGACGATAATCCCTCAGTAAACTGTATCCTTTTGCTTTACTGCTCCTTAACCTGGTTTCAGTACTGGAGAAAATGAGAGTAATAACTGTATGGTTGGTCATCATGACCCCGGCTATGAATTGTATAAAATTCGCTTCGTTACAAGGAATTGTCTTTTTGTTCTTGTACTTAGAAGAAATTGAGTGTGTAAAGTTATATTTCATTTCGAGGAGAAGTTTGAAGTTTTACTGGATGCATTTTTACTTGCAATAAATTGTAAGTAAGAAACACAGTTGTTTGCCAGCATATACCGATACAATAAATACTAGAAACGGAATCTGTATTGAAAAACTCTAAATAAAAATCAAAAGAAAGTCTCTAATACAAGTGTGAAGCTATACTTTGATCGCTGTATAATTTGCAAACTTCCATTTTTCTTAACTTTTTGCGAGCGAATTTGTTTGTTTGAGTTTGTTTTCTTCAGAGCGAATGCTGGCAAATTCTTAGACATTTCCTTCCTTACTAATTTTTATTGGAAAATTAGTACTATTTTTTTTTTTGGTTTCAGGGAGAAACAAAGGGCCACTGTTAAGAAACCTATACACTTCTTAAATTCTTATATTTTGGTGAAAAATAATAAAACAAAAAAAGCAAGGCATATTAAACTACATACACACCATTGCGCATATATATAAAATTCCCAACAAACAATATATAATTGGCGCGTACAGTCTTTTTGGGTGTTTGGCCGAGCTCCTTCTCCTATTTGTGGTGTGCGTCTTGATGGTGATCCACAAATGGAGGGACCTACAGTTGCAAGCCGACTCCGAACGGCAGATAGTTTTATGAGGAGCTTTTTCATGGCAGAAATACACTCGGAGGTTTGTCATTGCCTGCCGAGCGGCGACCGCTATTAGAAAAATGTTTTTCTTAATTTCGATTTCACCGAGATTCGAACCTACGTTCTTTCTGCACTCCGAATGGTAGACACGCACCAACCATTCGGCTACGGCGGCCGCGGACACATACCTATATGTATGTACTTTAGGAAATACACGCCTTTTAAAATAACACAGGTTTTTCTGACCCAACCTGACTAATGCCGGGTTAATGCTTAAAATTCTATAATCATATAAATGCGCTGAGGTGTTTTTTATTAAAAATTATATTTTTGTCCTTTATTTAAATTTGTACATATATATGATACAAGTACATTTCCATGAATTTCCAAAGAATATTTTCAACAAAACTACATTTACTCCATTGGAGCAGTTGAGAACAAATTTAACTGTAGGAATCGAGTCTTAATCGCACTTAAAATTACGGGTAATTGTTTTATCTTTTGAATCCACCGTAGTAGCCGTAGGGATACCAAAGATAGCGGCGATAGTAGTACGGTGAGCTGTAGTAAAGTGGACGGACTACTGCAACAGGTCGTCCAACTGGAACTCCTACACCGAGGACACCAACCCCCACTATGGGCGAGGATAGTACGCAAAGAAGCATAAAAGCAAAGTACAAAAAAAAGAATACAAGAGCTAATTTCATTTCACAGCTTAAACATCTCTAATCTCGCGGAACTCTTTCCAGAGTTTGTATGAAGTGCGACTATGATTTCAATTATTAGGCATATGTATTTATACCCTAAAACATTCGAATTGCTTCAATTTTTATTGATCTAGAAACTAATATATAAAAAAGGAAAATCAAATAATCACAATTTCACTAGTAAACACGGTTTCGGATGCTGCGGATGCGGATATTCAATAAATCATTTTTTAATATTTCTTACAATGGTTATTTTTCCAATAAAAAATAATTAATCACAAAAGAAGTGCGGTTGACTTGATTGAGATTGCAGTTTGTAAGCTTCAGCGCTTAGCAAGCGTGTGCATTACGGGGCGATGCGAATCTGCCATACAACTGCGATGGAGGTGACGCACGAGCTGACACTGCTTCTCAGTAACCAGCCAAACGTACTCTGCTGAATATTACTCGTACTAAAGAAGGTTTCCGCAAAGGAGTAGTGATGTCATCTAAGAAACTGTAGTTGCTGAGTTTGAATTTTCTGCTCTCACCTGCCCAGCTACCCAGGGATGATATTCCTAAAGTCATTAAATTGTAAAGAAGTTCAGAATTGAACTGGATTACAAACTAAACTAACTCTAACCTCATTGGTGTTTGAGTGTATCGATAAACTTAATTTATTAGGAACGCACAGTAGCATCTGATTAATTTGGGTACAATACACAGGGGTACTGGGAACGAAGTTCCGTATGTATTGACAAGAGAGACTATGACCTCGTTATGCCTGAACTGAGAATGCTCACTGGCTTTCTCACAGGCTATTATAGAATGAACAGTCATCTGCACATCATTGAGATATTGCTCACTGACTCTCTTTTCTGCGACGAATCCTCAGAGATTCGAATACACCTTCCCCTTGAATGCAGCTCTATAGCGCGGAGAAGGTTGAGACAACCCGGCCAATTGCAGCCATAAGAGCAGACAAGGCGGGGCAACCGATTAGAATGTGTTCTACGGTTAATCGTGGGTGATTATTTATCTATATTTAGGAAGAACCGAAAAAGCGCGAAAAAGGAAACTGGCTCTTTTGTATTTGATTAAACGATACGAGTATGTACACGTGTATGTGGAAATTACTTGATCAATAGCAAACTAAATCTCACGAAGGTTCAGGCCTGCAAAAATTGTTGTGTGATTTTTTCGCAAAGTGGTCCTCGGTCAAGCGAGAAAAGCGTATCACGGGCATCGAGTAGAAAATTGTAGGTTTTGCTCATCTCTGGTTTTAAGCGCATTGGTTTGATTCAGATATGTTTTTATGCTTTTCTCAAATTTGTCGTAGAATAGCGAGTCGATTTAATACTCAAAGCCGTTAAGGGAGGAGCCTGCTTTAGAGGCTTCAAAAAATCGATTTTTTTCGTGGATTTTTGGATTTGGGAGGGAAATAAATATTCGATTGAAACGAAACTTTCTGGTTTTATTATTATATATTTCAACAGTCTTCTCAAATTTTTTCATTAAAATATATGTCATATCATACAAGCATTTTGCCGAGGCGCCTCGAGTGTGCATGTGTCGGGCGGCGGGAAAGATGCAGGTAGCAATTTTCATCTGAAACCAAAAACCCAAAAAGTTTTTAT
Organism: Anastrepha obliqua; assembly: GCF_027943255.1. NCBI lineage: Eukaryota > Metazoa > Arthropoda > Insecta > Diptera > Tephritidae > Anastrepha > Anastrepha obliqua. Next base: position 80,361,744 of record NC_072895.1, on the reverse strand, counting down.
TTTGGTATAGTATAGCTTCTAGTTAAACCAAGAAAATTAAACAAAAAGTGAGAAAATCAACAATTTTTCGCTCATTAAAAAAAAACATTAATTTATTTGGAAAAGCAAATTCACTTTAGATTGTTTAAAAAGTAGGTTAACTTTCTTAAGGTTTTTTAGGTTCAACTAGAAGATAATTTAATTCCGAATACAATCAATGTTAGCTCGTTTTGATAGGACGTTTCACTTTTTCCCTATCTTTCCCGCCAATTAGAAAAAATCGCAAAAATAAAAAACCGAGAAATCGCACTTTGAGCGATCCGATCAATTTCTTCTGTAACTGTAATAAGTAAAAAATGTGTTAATTATTCATGTCAAATGTCGTTATTTTAATCTAATATTCACAAAATTGCATTTCTTTATTATGGAAATAGTCCAAGTCAACAAATAAACAAAATAAAAATTTAATTTTGTTTTTATTTCAATATACATATAGAAAAATAAAAGGTATTGGAGCAAAATAAAGGGATTCTGCAAGAAAAATTTCATTAAGAGGCGCATTGAACAGCTCAAATAAAATGTTTATATTGTAATATTGTAACACAAATCAATTACATGTAAGTTCTTATATAAGCACCAGCAACTTTGCTTTTTCAAGTTGTTAAGCCGCCACTTTGAGGAGTATCCATAGGTGCGTTTGTAATATAGCTCTGGGAACCACCATAGTAGTCGGTATAGTAGCCGTTGTAGTGGTTGCCATAGGGGTAACCATAGTAGCCATCATAGTAGTAGTCGCCATATCCACCATGATGATGATGAGGGTGGTGGTGGTGGTGGTGATGATGATAATGAGGGTGGTGATGGTGATGGTGATGATGAGGGTGGTGATGGTGATGATGAGGATGAGGGTGATAAATCGGTGGCCCATAGAAATGAGTAGGATCGTGATAAATCGGTGGCCCATAGAAATGATGATGATGTTCGGTTATATCAGTTGGTGCCGATTCTGATTCCTGGACGATCGCCAATAACAGAGAGATGAGAACTACAGCAGACATCTCCAGCTTCATTTTGTCGTTTACGCGAAAATAACTCGATACCTGCACAACAGTCGCTTAAATCGTAATGAAATTCATATGCAACTATTAGCGCATTTTATAGAAATCTGGAGTTTGATTATTAAGAGAACTGCAAATAGTTTCAGAAGTACAGCACAGCAGTCAACGTTAAAACTTGACGTTGTAAGAACAAATACATGTGCGGGAGTATGTGCAGGCGTAAACAATTGCAAAATTAAAATATACTTCATCGCTGCTATTGCCAGTGAATGTCTAAATGTATAAACATCTAAACTCTGTTTTAAAAATGTCCCTTACTGGACCCAAGAAGTTTGGGAAACGATTTCCGGAAAGATCCACAAGTTCACCAATCAATCGGAATTAATCGATTTTCATCACTCAAAATCATTTGCCTTTATTTAGTAAGAAAGTTATTCAAAAACAAAATTGTGTAATCAATTTCTCGTATTCTTTTATATTTGCATCTTCACCTATACATTTATAAAAACGTAGTGAATTTCTTCGAAAAAGCATCACTCAAAAACTAATATCCCGATTTTTTTGCCTTTTTTGCACCGTTGGAAAGCCTGCGTGTCGTAGATGTTTTGTGTATATCATGGGGTGTAGCCATCATGTTTTATGTATTCTAAGAAAAATAATTTATTGAAAACTTTTTATTTGATTAAAATCCGGATATCTGCGGTTATCCAAAACACCTTGAAATGATTCTGCCGGTGTTTCTAACGACCATTAAGGAACAAGGGCGTTTGCTTTTTGAACCACCTATTTTTTGAGAATGGTAACACAAATGATATGCCAAATGTATTCATAATTTACTTAAAGGTGTGAAATTTACGAAATGGGACGCTATACGCTTGAACAAAATTGGAAAATATTGAAAACCTATTTCCAAAGTGGTGAGTTTTCTACTCAAACTGTGAGAAATTTGAAAAAAAAAATTCCAAAAAAAAGATTTGCCAACAAAAAAGTTTGGGGATCAATTTGTTAATCGTCTTCGTGAAAGTGGATCGTTAGTGGATAAAACAACACGTCAACGTACTCCTACAGTGCGTACACCCGAAAACACTGCTGCTGTAGAGGAAAATGTGCGTTAATATCCAACAACCTCAACTCGTCATCGTTCTTAAAAATTGAACATAACACGCACTTCTTTGAGGAGAACTTTGCATAAAGACCTCAGGCTTACAAAGTTCAATTCCTGCAAGAACTGAAGCCTAATGACCATCCAATGCGTTTTCGGTTCGCTCAAATCATGTTTTCTGATGAAGCTCATTTTCACATCAGTGGCTACGTCAATAAGCAAAATTGTCGGATTTGGGGCTCAGAAAATCCACACGTTACTGTAGAGAAGCAAATGCGTCCACAACGAGTCACTGTTTGGTGCGGTTTTTGGTCTGGCGGCATCATCGGGCCATTTTTTTTCGAAAATGAGCGAGGAGCCGCGGTTACAGTAAATGGCGAGCGTTACCGTGACATGCTCAACGAATTTTCGTTTCCAAAAATTGAAGAGGATGACATGGACGACATTTGGTTTCAACAGGACGGTGCAACTCGTCACACTGCCAAAGTTACACTCGAACTTTTGGCTACCGTTTTTGAAAACCGAATAATCAGCCGAAATTCCGATATCAATTGGCCGCCTCGGAGCTGTGATTTAAGCCCGTTGGACTATTTTTTGTGGGGAGCCGTTACGGACAAATACTATGCGAACCATCCAGAGACGATTGATGCTTTAAAACGCGAAATCGAAGTTGCCATTCATGAAATTGGAGCCCAAACAATCGAAAATGTCCTTAAAAATTGGGTTGATCGAATGGCCTACTGTAAATCCAGTCGTGGTAGTCATTTGAACGATATTATTTTTCATTCATAAATGACAATGTTCAATCTTCAAAATAAAAAAAAAGTTTGAAAAAATATTGATTAGTTTCTTTTTATAGCCGATTCAAAAAGCAAATTTTACGTGACCCACCCTATATTCTCTCGGAAAAATATTCCGTTATAAAGACCATGCCGACTTCAAACAGCCGATTGGTGAGAGAGATAGACCACGTTCTCTTCTATTTTGAAAAACTTGTATAGACCCAATTATTTATTTCTATAACTGTATAATAACTTGCGTTCGAGTGTCAAGATATTTGCACTTCTGGAACTATGAGGCGAACTCAAATTGCAAAATTAAATGTTTTTCTTTCACGTGGAAATCGCTTTTCAGTAGTTCTCGCTGCCGTTACAGTGATATATGGTATGGAGAAACTAGTAATGAAACCAGCTTAACCATTGATGATAATTCAGGATATTTAAGCAGTTTTTTCTACATTCAACCAACATTTCGAAAACTCATTATTTAACATTTTGCAGCGCTAAATCTGTACTTTCGTACATTTTCATATCCAAAACGCCTTGACGCGAAAACTATGTCTTTAACCCAGATAACCCGGCAAGTTCACTAGTTTGCATAATTTTTTATCACTGACAAAATGTGTTACAAAACTAAAGAGTTTTAAAAATATTTTATCCACGTACTTTGTTCATCACTTTCTCCTGTAACACAAAACAGTGTGTGAGCGTATATGTGGGTATCTGTTTATTTGCATGCCTAGTCGTAGATGCCCTGCGAGGAAGACTTCAAAAGTTTCTGATGCAGAAATAGTACAGCTGGCGAAAAATCTAGAGCGCCTCAATATTTTGTTTAGTTGTAAGGTTTTCGAAATTTCATTTATGTATCCCATCAAAATTAAAATGAATTATTTAACACTAAACCTACCGATATTTTATGTATTCCTATTCCTACCAAAGTGGGTCAAATGACCCGTCTTGAAAATATATATTATATAAATACAATACATTATTAAGATCACATATATTTCTCGGTAAAACAATTAGAAAGAGAAGAGTAAATCTTGAAAAATACATTCGATGTATTTTTTAATAAAAGTCGTGAAGGCAAACGACGATTTAATAATGTTATTTCTAAGAACTTCTGAGAAAAAGTTTAAAATGGGTCATTTGACCCATCCATGGTAGGTTTAGTGTTAAACGACCGGCCGCCGTAGCCGAATGGGTTGGTGCGTGATTGTCATTCGGAATTCACAGAGAGATCGTTGGTTCGAATCTCGGTGAAAGCAAAATTAATAAAAACATTTTTCTAATAGCGGTCGCCCCTCGGCAGGCAATGGCAAACCTCCGAGTGTATTTCCGCCATGAAAAAGTTCCTCATAAAAATTTCTGCCGTTCGGAGTCGGCTTGAAACTGTAGGTCCCTCCATTTGTAGAACAACATCAACACGCACACCTCTAATAGGAGGAGGAGCTCGGCCAACCACCTAACAGAAGAGTACGCGCCAATTATTATTTTTTTTTTATTTAAATGAAAAATTTTGTTAGTTTTATATAAAAACAAAATTCACTCCATAACACAGGCCATATTAATCACAATTACATACTTTGTACCAAGACGAACCTCTTAAAAATGATAGCAATAGACTGGCTGATTTGTACTTATTTCTCTCGCCGTGCACATTAGGGTGCCAGCATTACTAAAATTTTTATGCCATGAAATTGCATACCAACAAGTTTTATATAAATTCTAATTAAAAACCGTGAATTTGTGTATAAAGTTTGAAATTTGGATTTGTATGGTGTTTGTTACACAATGAGCTATTCTTAATAAAAAAAAAAACAATTAACATTTAAAAAAGAAAAATAGTCCAAACTGGTAAAAATTATTGAGGTGCTATAGTTTTTCGACGATATATGTGTAATGTTCTCGCCCTTGAAAAAGTGAAGGAGGACATCGACCAAACAACTTCTAAGATATGTGTATAATCCACGGACGAACCGTCAATGCGTTCCGACAAACTGACTAGCGTTCATAGTCCACCATACAGTGCAGTATCGTCTCATTGATGAAGGCAAGGACGGGACAGCACCTTAGGTAGCTGTCCGGTCAGGATGCCGAGCTCGAAATTTATAGGATATCACCCTCAATATAGGTGCGCTCAAACCGATTGGTAGTAGGTGACTTTAATGCGTATCTCCATATTTGGGACATCTATAGGAAGAGCAGATAGACGATTCGACATTCAGCACTGTAAACGACGGCGCCCCCACTAGGGTAATGGGCAATAGCAGCAGCTCGCCTGACATCACTATTGATAACGCCGGTCTGATAAATAAAGGGTTTTCCAATAAGAGGTGTTATTCCCGTAAATGATCAATGGTTTCGTTGCTTTTGCGGCACGTAGTGCCGTCTTGTTGAAAATAAACGTTGCCAAAATCAATACTATTCAATTCCGGCCATAAGAAATCCTTAATCATCTCTTAAAAGCCCAATCCATTCACCGAAACTGTTTCTCCAGCTCCGTTTTCAAAAAAAATAAGGTCCAATGACTCCGCCGGACCATAAACTGCACCAAACAATCACACGTTGATGATAGAGGAGCTTTCCAACATAACTCTTGGATTTTCTGAGCCACAGATCCGACAATTTTGCTTGTTTAAGAAGCCACCAAGGTGGAAATGGGCCTCATCACTCAAGATAATTTTTCGATGGAATTCCAGATCATTTTCATGCATTTTAACGACCCAATCAGCAAAGACACGACGTTGTTGATGATTGACCGGCTTGAGTTCTTGTGTAAACTGGACTTTATAAGCCTTCATAGCCAAATCTTTATGCAAAACTTGGTAATGACGTTTGTGGAATGCCTAATTCCAAGAACGACGAGGAATGGACAAACCAGGGGTTTCGGCTACAACAGCAATATTTTCGGCTGTTCTTGAGCGTCGTGCACGGGTTTATTCTTCACATCACTAACTTGTCCCAACAGCTCGAATTTTTTCACCAACTCGCTCACATGTTATCGCATTACGTTCAGCAATCTCGGTTCGAATGTTGTGCTTCAGCTTTCGAATCGTTGCTGGCTTTTTCGCATAGACCTTACTTGTCAAAAAACTATAATCTAGTACGCCAGTCTGTTTTATATTCTCGACGGACTTTGAACTGGCGATTCATTCAGACGATTATTTTCACAAAAAAAAAATCATGAATTTCGCAATTTGATATATGTACATCGCAAGGTGAGATCTGACATCTGTGGAATTTTCTCCATTTGCACATTTTTCGTACCCTTTGTTTTCAGTTCTTTCTAAGCTATTTACGTATATTTGTGAGGATAATTTAATTATCGTCTGACTGATTTACACTTAGACGTCGCTTAACATTTACTTTTCGTACCACAGCCTCGCGTTAGCATGCTTCATAATTGTAGCAAGGTTTCATTATATGCAAAAAAAAAGCCTTGTCAAAAATTTGAAATTTAATGCTAGCGAAGTTGCCCGAGATCTTAAAGCTTGCGTACTCAATAAAATGTATCTACAGATGAAATATGCCAACCGAAGGTGCTCTTAGCATTGAGTAGAAAGCAGTTGGGTAACACTAACAAAGCTTCAGCGCTTGTCAAGCGTTGGCATTACGGGGCGATGCGAATCTGCCATACAGCTGCGATGGAGGTGACCCACGAGCTGACACTGCTTCTCAGTAACCAGCCAAACGTACTCTGCTGAATATGGTTTTTTTTTGTCTAGACAACTAGCAAATGCAGCACTCAGGCATTAATTAAGTCCATTGTACTACATTTGGATTCCCTTTTAATTTTCTTTAAATCTACCCGATTTCCGAAGAAATCTGAGTAGATCTTTGGATGCTATGGAGGTCGCTTCTTAACACATCAGTGCGAAGGACCTCAAACCTCATTCGAGCGAAGGCGGAGCAGACGCACAGGAAGTGGTCCGCCATCTCGTCCTCCTCTTCACAAGCTTGAGCAGATTACACTGCTCATGTCGCAGATTTGCGACAGTCGATCGGACATGACAGGTAGCATCAGTTTAGTCCATCTGCAGCCTCTCTCAGCCTACCAAGCTCGCTTGTGGGTTGTAGTAACCCATTTGGAAACCATGGCTTTGTTGGCTGCAGAAGGAAGTGGCAAAACAGGCTCTGGGCCAAAGAAATTGGCCTCAGAGTCCATCCTAGCTAAGGAGTCAGAGGTCTCGTTACCCACGATACCCACGTGTCCCGGGACCCATGTTAGCATCAGGTTATTATGTTTACCGACATAGTTCAGCCTGGATTTACAGGACTCGACTACCCCTGATGTGGTTGACGGGCTGGCTAAGGCAACTTTGCTGTCGCTGCAGACACATATAGATCTGCCTCTCCACCTGTTTTCTACAACAAATGTCATCGCTTCTTGAACTGCATGCACCTCCGCTTGAAACACAGATGCATGCATTCCAAGAGCAAAGTGCAGTTTTGTCCTGCTGAATTCCACGTAGACCCCATAGTCGGAGCCATGCTCGGTCCTGGATCCAACCGCGAAAATGCGAAAATAGTGTTTACTGGGCTCATTTTCAGAGTTTGACCACAACTGAGCCTCTGGTAGCACTACACTGTATCTCTTTTCAAGTACGACTCTTGATGACATGGAGTCAAAGGGCATAGAAAGAATCGTTGGACCGAAGTCCATGCCTTCTCTGTTTTCCAATGCCGGACAGGGGCCGTACCAGTTGCCATTGTATTTCAGCCTGCAGATGGCCTTCAAGGCCTCTCCTTGGATGAATGCGTCAAGTGGTGGTAGACTAATCAGAGCATCTAATGCCGGGCATCTAGATGGCCGCCGTAGCCGAATGGGTTGGTGCGTTGGATGCGACTACCATTGGGAATTCACAGAGAGAACGTCGGTTCGAATCTCGGTGAAACTCCCAAAATTAAGAAAAACATTTTTCTAATAGCGTCCCTCGGCAAGCAATGGCAAACCTCCAAGTGTATTTCTGCCATAAAAAAGCTCCTCATAAAAATATCTGTCGTTCGGAGTCGGCTTGAAACTGTAGGTCCCACCATTTGTGGGACAACATAATCTCATGCAGGTTCAAGCCTGCAAAAATTGTTGTGTGATTTTTCGCAAAGTCGTCCTCGATCAAGCGTAAAAAAGCGTATCACGGGCGTTGAGTAGAAAATTGCTGGTTTTGCTTATCTCTGGTTTTAAGTGCATCGGTTTGATTCAGATATGTTTTTAAGCTTTTCTCAAATTTGTCGTAGAATAGTCGATTTAATATTCAAAGTCGTTAAGTCACTAAGTAAAAAATGTGTTAATTATTCATGTCAAATGTCGTTATTTTAATCTAATGTTCACAAAATTGCATTTCTTTATTATGAATATAGTCCAAATCAACAAATAAACAATTAATTTTGTTTTTATTTCAATATATATTATAGAAAAATAAAACGTATTGGGGCAAAATAAACAGGTTCCGAAAGAAGAATTTCATTAAGAGGCGCATTGAACAGCTCAAATAAAATGTTTATATTGTAATATCGTAATACTAACACATATCAATTACATGTAAGTTCTTATATAAGCACCAGCAACTTTGCTTTTTCATGTTGTTAACCCGTCACGTTCTGAAGTATCCGTAGGTGCTTTTGTAAAATATTAAAGGATTTGCGCCTACAAGTGGTATTGATCTTTCAATCAGCTATAATAACCACCTTGGAGACCACCTTGGAGACCACCATAGTAGTCGTCATAGTAGTCCTCATAGTGGTCGTCATAGTAGCTGTCACAGTAGTCGCCATATCCGCCATAAAGATGACGCGAGTGTTGCTGGTGGTGATGTTGAGGCTGTTGAGGATAAATCGGTGGCCCATAAATATGTTCGATTACAACAATTGGTACCGTTTCTGATTCCTGGACGATCGCCAATAACAGAGAGATGAGAACTACAGCAGATACCTTCAGCTTCATTTTGTCGTTTACGCGAAAATAACTCGATACCTGCACAACAGTCGCTTAAATCGGAATGAAATTCATATGCAACTATTAACGCATTTTATAGAAATCTGAAGTGTGATTATTAAGAGAACTGCAAATAGTCTTAGAAGTACAGCACAGCAGTAAAACTTGACGTTGTAAGAACAAATACATGTGCGGGAGTATGTGCAAACGTAAACAATTGCTAAATTGAATTGCTGCTATTGCTAGTGAGTGTCTAAATGTATAAACATCTAAACTCTGTTTTAAAAATGTCACTTACTGGACTCAAGAAGTTTGGGAAACGATTTCCGGAAAGATCCACAAGTTCACCAATCAATCGGAATTTATCGATTTTCATCACTAAAAATCATTTGCCTTTATTTAGTAAAACAGTTATTTAAAAACAAAATTGTGTAATCAATTTCTCGTATTCTTTTATATTTGCATGTTCACCTATACATTTATAAAAACGTAGTGAATTTCTTCGAAAAAGCATCACTCAAAAACTAATATCCCGATTTGAGCCTTTTTTGCACCGTTGGAAAGCCTGCGTGTCGTAGATGTTTTGTGTATTTCGTAGGGTGTTGCCACCATGTTTTATATAGTTATCTATCCAAAACTCCTTGAAATGATTAATCCGCTGTTTCTGTTGACCGTTAAGGAACAAATATTCTCTCGGAAAAATAGTCAATCTTTAGTGTATGCGTGGGATAATTCGTAACTTTGCGAAGTCCTTAAAAGACAGTTCTTTATAATTAAAAATTGTATACAAAAAGGCGAAAGAAAAAAAACGCTCCAAGTTTTCGCAAGTGACATAGATGAAAATTTTGTTTTTTTGGAAAAAATTAAACAGAAATATTTCACCAGAAATCAGAGTATACTTTTCGAAAAATTTTCGACATGCTGAATCTAAAGTCTCCGAGATATTTTAAGCTGAAGTGCAAAACAACGCAATTTTGGCCAATACTGTGGTTAATTAGCAACGCGATTTCGTTGTTTTCTTGTTTTTTGGTTTATATAAAATACTATTGTATATGCACCATCTTAAAGTAAAAGCTTTTTCATTCGAACGCCATTGAAATTTACATTTTTTAATGTAGGTACAAATTTTATAGATAATATTCAATACTAAGGCCCACGCAGGCATCCGACAGGCGAACAGTGGGCGAGTTAGACCACGTTCTCTTCTATTTTGAAGAACTTGTATAGACCCAGTTATCTATTTATATAATTGTATAATAACTTACGTTCGAGTGTCAAGATATTTACACTTCTGGAACTGTGATGCGAACTCAAATTGCAAAATTAAATGTTTTTATTTCACGTGGAAATCGCTTTTCAGTAGTTCTCGCTGCCGTTACAGTGATATATGGTATGGAGAAACTAGTAATGAAACCAGATAATAGTTCAAGATACTTAAGCAGTGGTTTCTACATTCAAGCATTTTGCAGCGCTAAATCTGTACTTTCGTACATTTTCATAACCAAAACGCTTTGACGCGAAAACTATGTCTTTAACCCAGATAACCCGGCAAGTTCACTAGTTTGCATAATTTTTTATCACTGACAAAATGTGTTACAAAACTAAAGAGTTTATAAAAGTATTTTATCCACGAACTTTGTTCATCACTTTCTCCCGTAACACAACAACAAATCCGTTAGCAAATTTAAAGTGCTCTTAAAAAACAGGTGTCCTACATGTAGTACAGTTGGCATATCTGGGTTAATATAGACTCAATCTTGAAAAACGGGTCTAGGGTATTCAGCTAATCAAATTACTTTAGGGGTATTTCTCATATGTTCAGGTCCCAATTTGAAATTTATAGACTTGTGTAATAGAGGGAAGTTCAAGAATGCTGAGTTATCGTCTTGATTTCATGATACATTTGCGTCTAAAATAATAATAGGCGGCAACACAACTGAACTCGAAGTTTGTGACCAAAACTACTAAACAAGGGAGTCATTGTATAGTCAGTTATAACCCTCTGTTAATGGGTTTTTAGTCCTTGCCCGCAAAAGGGACAAAAAAAGCTCATTCATTGACAAAATTTCCTTGCGATTAGACTCAGAATATTTCGAATACGAAAGTCTCTAACAGAAAGCGTCATAAAACAAAGAGGCGAGACATTTTTGAAAAAGAAAATGAGCAAAATAAATATTAAAATACATATAATCAATGGCAATGACAATTTTTGAACTCAAAAACAATGTGTGAGCGTATATGTGGGTATCTGTTGGTATCTGTTTATTTGCATGCCTAGTCATAGATGCCCTGCGAGGAAGACTTCAAATAGTGCGACAAGTTTCTGAAGCAGAAATAGTACAGCTGGCGATAAAACTAGAGCACCTCAATATTTTGACAAGTTCTTGAATTTTCATTTATGTATTCATGAAAATTTAAATGAAAAATTTTGTTTGTTTTATATAAAAACAAAATTCACTCCATAACACAGGCCATATTAATCACAATTACATACTTTGTACCAAGACGAATCTCTTAAAGGTGATAGCAATAGACTGGCTGATTTGTACTTGTTTCTTTCGCCGTGTACATTAGGGTGCCAGTATTACTAAAATTTTTAAGCCATGAAATTGCATAACAACAATTTTTCTATAAATTCATCTTAAAAACCGTGAAATTGTGAACATTTCGAATTTGTGTATAAAGTTGCTGTAGTTTTTCGACGATATATGTATGTGTAATGTCCTCGCCCTTCAAAAAGTGAAGTAGGAGATCCACCAAACAACTCCTAAGAGATGTGTATAATCCACGGACGAACCGTCAATGCGTTCCGAGAAACTTACTGCTTGTTGTGGCTTGTGCGCTGAAGTTATAATCGGAGCAGTTTCAAATACTCGAAGAGGTAGTCCCAAACTGATGGCGGCTACATGAAGGAAATCATTTGCCATCATTAATAGCACAAAACTATTTACTGGTTAATAGAAAAATCATTATTTTTTTAACAATTGTAGAATTAATTTGCATTTGCAATTCGTCGCCTCTTAAAAAACACTTTGCTACTCGTGAAATTTGTTAAGATTTTTTGAGAGCTACGGCTAGACACTCCTCTATACTTATTTTTTTTTTGTGTACTTGATATTTTTCTCGAAAGAATTGCTCTTTTACTTCATGCTGTTTTTGAGTAAAATACTTCAGTTCCCACAAAGAAGACAACTTGAGATATCCAGAAGCATTGGAACTCTATATGCTATATAATATAAGTCATATATATATTCACGCAAGCTTGAGTCTGAGATGCCAATGCGGGTAGAAATGGAACAATGTAGGCAACCTTCAATATGGTTAAAACCATCTGAGTTTGCAACCCGAGAGCTGTCAGTGAATTTTGAGAATCTTTATCGTTATGCAATGGTTAAGAGATAAGATCGCCGTGAAACAAAAAATAGATTTTTTTTTTGCTTAATTGTAAGCAATTTGTGCAAACAAGCACATTTTTTTAGGAATATCTTGAGAGTTTTCTCACAAAAAAGTCAGAATAGAGAAGTTATGACTATTTAGATTCTTTTTTACCTTCTTTTGAGTTGCGCTGAGAACCGCATTTTTCGAAACGGTGAGCATGAAAAAGCTTTTGAACAGATCCATCTAAATATTCGTACACATCTTCTTATATATAGGTATTCTAAGTTGAGTAACGTAGGATTTTTCATTTAGAAGTTCATTACAAGTACAAAACGAAAAAAATTGAGTGTGAAAAGGTCTACGTCTAATAGGTTCGTCAAAAAAAATGCGTGTAGCGTAGTACACATAACATTCAAGGCAGACAAAGAAAGAGAGAGAGGCCCGAGAGAGAATGAGAGAAGAGAGAGAAATAATATATATCTAAATAAATACAATACAAATAGACAAAATTTACAAAAATAAAATAATGGTTTAAGATGAATCAACACTTATTTTATGTTGTATTTCAATTTATAGTTTCGTCGGCAAATTACATATGTATGTATGTACATTTGTATATGAAAAACAATATGCACAAGCGCAAGAACATCATCTACCTTTCATATGCAAATATGCACTTATGCCCTAATAACTTCATAATAACTTATTTATTCAAGGAATCACGTACACATACGCTCTAGTGAAGGAGTTTCTTCCTAACAAGTGCAAAAACAATTCTGCTCTAAGGCCTATGCAGGTGTGTGTGTATATATACCCACTTTAAGTCCTAGCATGCATACATACACACATACCTACTTCTAAACTTCCTGCAAAATAATTGTATTCACATGTAACTACATCCATGAACATTCAAACATATGTACATGCATATACCTGTATGAGCACAGCGCTCCCTTCTTGCTTCCATGTATGTACTTTTGTTGTCCACCAGTCGATATTCCGAATATTGCACTTACAAAAACAAATTACCTTGATTGGCGCAAAATCAGCAACAAGCGCAACGTGAAGGCCGCTTTAGCACCACGCATTCCAAAATGTTCTAGAACACAACAAAAACATCGCGCATTCACTTCATGCTTCAATATACGTATGTATGTCGTCCAAGCCCAAAATCTGAGCCTAGCAACTACAAAAACAAAATACATTCGTAGACGCAGTCGCAGCGGCCATGATTCTTTTAGTCACAACGGCGCACACTGGGGATTTTTGTACAGAGATGCGGAAAAAAGTATTCATCCCAAAAAATATTTACATTTTTACTACTAACGAAGTTGTATATATTTGTGTATGAAAAGAACATTTTTAAAAACTATTTTTAAAAAAAATTTTAAAAAACAATATTTTTTAAAATTCATAAATTTTAATTTTTTTTTTTTTTTTTATTAATATAAGCCAGCAAATATTTACGCACAGGATACATGTAAGTTCATAATTCTGAATTACCCTCAAAATGTCAAAACAAAATTAAAAGTGTTTCGTTATCATTATGCACACACTAGAAAACGTTTAGTTATTATCATTGCCAAAAAATTATCAGTGGCGCCTGGTGGCACCTGCAATTGATTAAAACTGAAAGAGACACTATTAAGAAACACGTTGATACTAGTTTCTGACCGTAGGTAAATGAAGCTCAACTTGCAGATCCAAGAATATGAAGGAATGTGATTTTTTTTTTTTTCGTAAAATTAATTATAAATAAATAATCAAATGCTTCACAGCCTTTGTTCTTCCGGCTAAAATATATAAAAATATCGTACCCTAAATGAAAAATAAAAAATTGGAAGTCGGCTCAAGCAAAAGGAAAAAAAAACCACCTTGGGCTTTGAAGTTTTTTCTTAGTCAGTTCAATACTATAAAAAAATTATACTTTTGACATATCTATAAAAAAAAAAAACTGTAAGTCGGAGTTTAGTAATTCTTTTTGATTTTATTGTTGGTTCTATTCTGGAATTTAGAAATACCATTAAACATTGCGTAGGTGGTATGTTGAAAATTTGACTTTCTTCCGCTAAATCCCCAATGTGCGGCGCTGAACAATTTAGAATATGATATGGTACAAAAACAAAAAAAAGGGAGCCGTGAATAGCCTAAAGTGTATCTCAGATATATAACAGGTGGCGCAAAATTAATCAATTATGGAAAGATTTATAATATTTGCAAATATCGTCCTACGGCAATCATATTTAACACTTGTGAGCTAGACAGCTGCAGCATACAAACAGACAAGCAATGGAGCACGTAAGGGTCAAAATAAAGATTTCCGTTATTCAAAATAATTGTTTTTTTTTAGTAAAAAGTTGAATGGTTAATTTTGCGCCACCCAATTCATTTTGCGCTTAAGGTATAGCTCTCCTTTTGCTCTATGTTATATCCTTTTTCTCTCTCACGAAACGAAAATGCCCACAACGTTGCATGGCCTTAAAATTTTACTCTCCATTCTCGCTCGTCCATCGACGCCTTCAGTCGAGTACGTGTACAAATATTTTGTAAGACTGGGGGTTTGTTTATATTGGGCACAGAAAATTTCTCGTATGTATGTATGTATTTACGCCGAAATTAAATTTTCTTTGTACTTGTAGAATACAATACCCGTTATTAAGTACGAAATAGCATTTGATTCTTGAAATGAATCCGGAAGAAAATATTATGAGTTTGGCAGAAATATAGTTAGTGAAAGTGCCGTTTTTATATTTCAATATAAATCGTCCCATCGGTGCTCACTATAACAATATTCAAATAAATTTCAAATAGTCAAAAATAAGCAAAAAATGTTTGCTTTTCTAAATAATTGAACTCGTACCTACTAAACTTAATATCAACACTCCCTAGTCCATCTTTGTATAAAATTATAATAAGAAAATAAGAAACGAGAGTTAGGCTGGCTCTAAATTCACTTGATGTCCATCAGTTCGGTAGGAATGGATTTGCACACAAGGTATGTTGGTGTACATATGTATACACATAGCCCTACATATGCATACGTATGTATGTATGTATGAAATTTATGCATGCGTATTCATTTTATCATCAATTTTAAATTCATTTGCGGACTACTTTTCTACGTGTTGCTAAAAACAAAAAAACATCGACCTTGATATGCTCCACATTGCATACTTTGAGGCTGCGAAAAAATTTCTTCATACGCAGAAATGTTTAGTGCGCGCCCTCATGCACCCTAGGTAGGTAAGTAGGTTAGATGGCAAGAGTACCACAGGTACACTTCAAGTAGCACTTACGTGCCATTTTGATACCATAATGTGGACCACTACCTGCGAAAGAAATTTAAGGAAGAGAAAAAGCGATTACAGCCATCCAGTTCTGTTGATGTAGTGGAGGCGAAAAAGGATCAAAGCTGGAGAATTTCCACAAGCCATCCCCAAAGGGATGCAGTTTCTTTCTCTGCAGAATCCCCACAGCTCCTGCAATAGGGATTGTACGAAAATCCAAGCTTCTCCGCATGAGTTCCGATCACCCAGTGACCAGTGAACACCGCAATGAGTTTGGAAATTGAATGGACTGGAATTCCCATCACCTTAACCGTCCTCTTTCTATCGTATTGAGGCCATAGCAAAAGATGAGACAGATCACACGATGAGACGGGCCTCCATCTGCCTTGCGCTATTTTGAGAAACAAATTGTGCAGCTTTCCTTTAACAACGATGTCTGAGAGAAGGAAAACTGAAACTGGTTCTGTCGACCAATTCCTGGCAAGATCATCGGCAATTTCATTTCCCTCTATATTCCTGTGCCCAGGAACCCATACAAGGAGAATGTTTTCTGCACGTTCGTGACGTTTGCTGACGAGTTGCAATACGACGACGACAGGGCCTTGATCGCAGCTGGACTATCGGAAAAATATTAATGTCTCCCTCCCAACAGCGACCCCTAGGCATTTCGCATGCTTACAGGTTCGAGAACACCTCTGCTTGAAAAACTCTGCTCGTTTCCAGCTGTTTAAAGGAAGCTGAAACATTGGCTCATTTAGAAAAAACCCCCGCTCCCACTCCAGATTCCATCTTGGATCCGTCAGTGAAAACAGAGGTACCTATATCCGTGCTGACTCTCCCCTCCTTCCAATTTTGCCTGCTTGTCAAGATAGCCCTAGCACAACCCTCAAAACCCAGTTTGCGAAGAACATGGAATTGCTGAGTCTGCAGCTCCCACCTGCCCCGCTATCCAGGGATGATACCGCTAAAGTCATTAAAATGGAAAACATGTTCAAAATTGAACTGGATTACAAGGTAAGCTAGAGTACAACTTTATTAGATGGCTCGAAAACGCTGAATGCATAGGCTTTGGAATACTAGTATATGGCCCCAAAACCAAGAACCCAGAGATCAATTTAGACAGGAATCTAAAGAATGAGCGAATTGCCATTCTCAGCGGCAATCAGGCGGCACTCAAGGCACAGTCATTCTGTGGGGTTAACCCCCAACCTCATTGGTGCTTGAGTGTATCGATAAACTTAATTTGTTACGAACGCACAATCGCATCCGATTAATTTGGGTACAAGACACAGGCGTACTGGGAACGAAGTACCGGATGTATTGACAAGAGAGACTATGACCTCATTGTTCCAAAACTGAGAATGTTCACTGGCTTTCTCATGGCTATTGCAGAATGAGCAGTCATCTGATCATCATTGAGATATTGCTCACTGACTCTCTTTTCTGCGACGAATCCTCAGAGACTCCAATACACTTTCCCCTTGAATGCAGCACTATAGCGCGGAGAAGGTTGAGACACCTCGGCCAATTGCAGCCAGAAGATCAGATAAAGCAGGGCAACCGATAAGAATGTGCTCTACAGTTAATCGTGGGTGATTGCATGGGTGGCAATTTGGTTTTAGTTTTGCTTTATTTAGTTTTGCTATTATTTATCTATATTTAGGAAGAACCGAAAAAGCACGAAAAAGAAAACTGGCTCTTTTGTATTTGATTAAAATATACGAGTATGTAGACGTGTATGTGGAAATTACTTGATTAACAGCAAACTAAATCTCACGCAGGTTCAGGTCTGCAAAAAATGTTGTGTGTATCACGGGCGTCGAGTAGAAAATTGTAGGTTTTTACCTCTGGTTTTAAGCGCATTGGTTTGATTCAGATATGTTTTTATGCTTTTCTCAAATTTGTCGTAGAATAGCGAGTCGATTTAATACTCAAAGGCGTTAAGTCAATAAGTAAAAAATGTGTTAATTATTCATGTCAAATGTCGTTATTTTTATCTAATGATTACTAAAATTGCATTTCTTCATTATGAAAATAGTCAAAGTCAACAAATAAATAAAATAAAAATTTAATTTTGTTTTTATTTCAATATATAGAAAAATAAAAGGTATTGGAGCAAAATAAAGGGATTCTGCAAGAAAAATTTCATTAAGAGGCGCATTGAACAGCTCAAATAAAATGTTTATATTGTAATATTGTAATACTAACACATATCAATTACATGTAAGTTCTTATATAAGCACCAGCAACTTTGATTTTTCAAGTCGTTAACCCGTCACGTTCTGAAGTATCCGTAGGTGCTTTTGTAAAATATTAAAGGATTTGTGCTTACAAGTGGTACTGATCTTTCAATAAGCCATAATAACCACTGGGGAGACCTCCATAGTAGTCGTCATAGTGCTCGTTATAGTCGTCGCCATGGTAGCTGTTACAGAAGTCGCCATATTCACCATGACGATGACGCGAGTGTTGCTGGTGGTGATGATGCGGCTGATGAGAAGAAATCGATGGCCCATGAATATGTTTGATTAAAACAGTTGGTGTCGTTTCTGATTCCTGGACGATCGCCAATAACAGAGAGATGAGAACTACAGCAGACACCTTCAGCTTCATTTTGTCGTGTACGCGAAAATAACTCGATACCTGCACAACAGTCGCTTAAATCGGAATGAAATTCATATGCAACTATTAACGCATTTTATAGAAATCTGAAGTTTGATTATTAAGAGAACTGCAAATAGTTTCAGAAGTACAGCACAGCAGTCAACGTTAAAACTTGACGTTGTAAGAACAAATACATGTGCGGGAGTATGTGCAGGCGTAAACAATTGCAAAATTGAATTGCTGCTAATGCTAGTGAATGTCTAAATGTGTAAACATCTAAACTTACTGGACCCAAGAAGTTTGGGAAACGATTTCCGGAAAGATCCACAAGTTCACCAATCAATCGGAATTAATCGATTTTCATCACTCAAAATCATTTGCCTTTATTTAGTAAAAAAGTTATTCAAAAACAAAATTGTGTAATCTCGTATTCTTTTATATTTGCATGTTCACCTATACATTTATAAAAACGTAGTGAAAAAGCATCACTCAAAAATTAGTAGCCCGATGTGAGCCTTTTTTGCACCGCTGGAAAGCCTGCGTGTCGTAGATGTTTTGTGTATATCATGGGGTGTTGCCATCATGTTTCATGTATTCTAAGAAAAGTAATTTATTGAAAACTCCGATTATTTGATTAAAATCCGGATATCTGCGGTTATCCAAAACACCTTGAAATGATTCTTCCACGGTTTTATGGTCGATAGAAACAGGAACAAATATTCTCTCGGAAAAATATTCCGATATAAGTACCTCACCGCCTTCAAACTGCAAGTTCACTAGGTTTCATAATTTTTTGTCACTGACAAAATGTGTTACAAAACTAAAGAGTTTATAAAAGTATTTCTTCATCACTTTCTCCTGCAACACAACAACAAAACCGTTAGCAAATTTAAAGTGCTCTTAAAAAACAGGTGTCCTACATGTAGTACAGTTGGCATATCTGGGTTAATATAGACTCAATCTTGAAAAACGAGTCCAAGATATTCAGCTAATCAAATTACTTTAAGGGTATTTCTCATATGTTCTGGTCCCAAAGCTGATGAGTTTGTAGAGGGAAGTTAAAGAAGAGCCATTTCTCAGCAAGATGCTGAGTTGTCGTATTGATTTCATCCATCGCTATACATTTGCGACTAAAATAGAAGTAGGCGGCAACATAACTAAAAACTGAACTCGAAGTTTGCGACCAAAACTATTAAATAAGGGAGTCATTGTATAGTCAGTTATACCGTTATACCCCTCTGTTAATAGGTTCAGAGCCCGCAAAAACGACAAAAGCTCATTCATTGTCAAAATTTCTTTGCGATTTGACTCAAAATATTACGAATACACAAAGCGTTACAAAACAAAGAGGCGAGACATTTTCGAAAAAGTAGATGAGCAAAATTAATATTAAAATACATACAATCAATAATCAATGGCAATGACAATTTTTGAACTCAAAAACAGTGTGTGATCGTATATGTGGGTATCTGTTGGTATCTGTTTATTTGCATGCCTAGTCATAGATGCCCTGCGAGGAAGACTTCAAATAGTGCGACAAGTTTCTGAGGCAGAAATAGTACAGCTGGCGAAAAAACTAGAGCTCCTCAATATTTTGACAAGTTCTTGAATTTTCATTTATGTATTCATGAAAATTTAAATGAAGAATTTAGTTTGTTTTATATAAGAAACAAAATTCACTCCAAAACACAGGCCTTATTAATCACAATTACATACTTTGTACCAAGACGAATCTCTTAAAAATGATAGCAATAGACTGGCTGATTTATACTTATTTCTCTCGCCGTTAGGGTGCCACCATTACTAAAATTTATGTGCCATGAAATTGCATATCAAAAAGTTTTATATAAATTCTAATTAAAACCGTGAATGTGTGTATATGTGTAACGGGTAACGTGTATATGTTTGTTACACAATGAGCTACACTTAATAAAAAATCAATTAACATTTAAAAAAGGAAAAATAGTCCAAACAGGTAAAAATTATTGAGGTGCTATAACTTTTCGACGATATATGTATGGGTAATGACCTCGAATCATTCGGACACGCAAAATAAGATCGACGTCTTGGTTCAGGAAATGGAAAAGGTCGGACGAAAGATCAATGAGGAAGAAACGAAATCACTAAGACTGAATGTGGCGGATCGTGGGAGCAGTTTTAACGCGACAAATACCAGTATTGAAAATGTCGATTACTTCACTCACTTGGGGTGATGGCATTCAGTTTAGAATCGCAAAAGCCCGTGACGCTCTTGCGCAACTTAACAAAGTCTGGAATTCCTCAACGATTTCCACTATTATTCTAAGATGCGCATTTTTAATTGCAACGTCAAATCGGTTCTTCTGTATGGTTGCGAAACATGGTTGATGTCGCCAACAAACTAAAAGCTTTCACCTGCAAGTGCCTACGGCGGATTCTGTGCTTTTGCTGGCCCAGAACAATCACCAACGCAGATTTTTGGGATCAGCGCACGCAACTACCCATCCAGTGGGAGATAAAACTTAGAAAGTGGAAATGGATGGGGCATACCTTATGAAAGGACACAACTGAAGTCTGCAGATAGGCGCTGGAATGGAAACCACAAGGTAGCAGACGGCAAGATAACGCTTGAAAAGGAGGCAAGTGATACTGGAAAGTAATTTAAGGAAATTAAAGTCATTGCGAAGGACCGTACGCGATGGAAATGGTTCGTGGGGGCCCTATGTTCCATTCGGATCAAAAAGAATGAATGATGAGGATAGTTTTTCGACAGTTTTATGAGAGTGAGCGTTTTAAGTCCTTTTCTGAATAGGGGGAAATCTGATATTATGGCAGTCAACTAAACAATCACGCCGTCCTTTTATTCACCATTAAATACAGCAAAGAATTAGTGCATTAAGGATTGCACTGAAAAATTGCGCCATTAAAATTTATAGTTTGGTCTATATGCGCTTCAAAGTTCATTACAAATACTAAACGAAAATAAATAAATATGAGAAAGTTTTACGTGTAACAGTTTCATCAAGAAAAAAAATGTGTACGCAATCGTCTCATTGGCATGCCATGAAGGCATCTCAACTACTCTCAGAAATACTATATTATGTAAGAGATTATTTAAAGTTAGGCACAGAAAATTTGTTATCTGCCGCAATTAAATTTCCCTTTCGACATGTAGAACACAATACCCATGATTAAGGAGAAAATAATATTTCTTTCCCATAATAAATCTGAAAGAAAATATTATGGGTTTTGCAGATATATGGGGAACTCATACTAAGTAGCCCTCAAAAACAATTGAGGAAGGAGTAATAGTAAATCCTTTAAAGAAGTGGTTAAAGTTCAATTATAAGGCCCATTTATATTTGTGCCATTCTATAAAACTTCCATTCACTTTCAGCATCTGCTCCCTGTAAAAACTAGAATCCTTTCTTATACCTCGGAGAGTGAGGATGTTGGTTTTGTTGTAAAATCAAATCAGTAAGCAAGGGAAAATCGAATTAAAAACATTAATAATAAATAAATCAATAAGTACTTGAAGAAGTTAAAGAAGTTTTTTCCGGCATTTAAACTGATTTATCAATCGGGAAATTTACCAGAAGTAAGTACAAATAGTGATATCTAGAAGACATCAAATGATCTGTAGCTACGGGATTTGATGTTATTAACTATTAGATTGAGTCGAGAAAATATAGAGATAGAATTGCAAACTGTCTTTGTTCTTCCAAATCTATTTCAACTCCTCCAAAGTAAATTCAAACATCAAGATTTGTCTCGCCTGTGCTGAGTTAGACTGATGAAAGTTAAATAGTGAATGAAAAGTACCCTTTTTGTTTTCCAATATAAATCCCCCCAACTAACTTTTCGCTTTGTGAATAATACGCTTTATCTACTTTTATGTCACTGAAAAAATTATTACCTATTCTTATTATTTGTAGGGGATATATACAATATAACCCTAACTTAATTAGCACACTGGCTACTAGGGCCTTCGGGGTTCACTGAAAAAATACTCAAATATTTTTCAAATAAATATCACATAATGAAAAATAAACAAACATTTTTTGCCTTTCCTAAAATTGAACTCGATACCTAATATCAACACTCCCTAGTCCATCTTTGTAAAAAATTATAATAAGAGAATAAGAAACGAGAGTTAGGCTGGCTCTAAATTCACTTGAACGCCATCAGTTCGGTAGGAATGGATTTTCCAACTGGGTTTGTTGGTGTACACACATATACACATATGCATACGTATGTGTGTGTGAAATTTATTCTTGCGTATTCACGTTTCATTTTTAAATTCATTTGCAAATCTTCACACTTGCCGCCACGTTTAAGAAGTCCAAACTAATGCAAATTTGGAAAATTTGTCAACATAGATTTTCAATGCCAAAAGCCGAAAAATTTACGTCACCAATAGAAAAGACCGAAGTACTTTTCTATGCGTTGCTAAAAAAAAAACAAACATCGACCTTGACATTTTTCACTTTACTCCGATTCGCGTTGCATACTTTGAGGCTGCGGAAACAGTTCTTCATATGCAGGAGTGTAAAGTGCGCGCGAATTGTATCAAACATTTAAATAAACAACGTTCTCAGTATACACTAGCAAGTATTTGAATTTGTCGTACCGCTGAAACTAATAACTTTTATTCGGATATCTAATATTTTGTCTTACATAAAAACAGCTGCATTCAACCACTACTTTAATAAACTATTATCCAACTGCAGCGAGTGTGGTGAATTCGACGCTTCATTTCGTTGATTTTTGTTGACATTGACATTGCAGCTTGACTTGAATGTAACACGCTGCACTTTTCAGCGTTTGCGTTTTGCGGGTTCGATCGATTTTTTCCTTTACTTCGATACATACACACATGTTACTTCTGCCACATACTCATATGAGTTTGTATGTAAATTTACGGATATCTTATTTATGCCGTTTTTATGTCCGAATTGCAACCTGTTGGTTTAAAAGTGTTGGCCACGTCTATTTGCATTTCTATGCACTGAGTGAATTTTTGTAGAGCTTTCTGAAGCTTTCGAGTTTTTTGTTTTTTCAAAGTATCCCTCAAGCTATATGCCTTCGAAAGTAAGAGTGCAAAACAGCTGTTTAACGAATGCACATCCGCATACATACGTACATATGGGTCTATGCATTCAAATATATATACATACATATCCAAATACGTGCTAAGGGCGACCACTTGCGCGATATCATATTCAAAAAGTGATGTAAACGAATCTCCTTGAACTAAATTAAATGTTTTTCACAATGAAACACAAAAAAATGTTTCTTTTTCCATATTTTTTTAATAATCACATGGGTCAGTTTAAGATGGCCAACCCTGTATATATGTATATAAATGAGTATGTATATTATATTATGTGGACGGAGGGCTACACTTGGGGGCAGGGCCTGGTGAACTTGTTCACGGATGGATCGAAGTTGGAAGGAAAGGTTGGCGGAGGAGTCTTTTGCGAGGAGCTCCCCATCAGACTCAAATTCAGGCTACCGGACCACTGCAGTGTGTTCCAGGCAGAGGTAGCCGCAATCAAGGAGGCAGCCGATTGGCTGCTCAAATGCGTATTAACGGTCAAGAAAGTAAATATTTACTCCGACAGTCGGTAATAAGGACCCCCGGGTCTATGACGGTGCATTCGGAATTGGTCAATGAATGCTTGACCTCGCTTTCGACTGCGTCCGAATACTTTAACATCAGCCTCATCTGGGCTCCTGGTCACAGCGACATTGCGGGAAACTGTGAGACAGATGAGCTGGCCAGACAAGGGACATGCGAGGTGATTTCCCCGCGAAGGGAGAGAATTGGGATTCCCCTGACTACCTGCGGTCTGCTTCTGGAAAGATGGGCATCGCACCAACTCAGCGAGCGCTGGGCAAGTACACAAATGTGTAAGGTCGCGAAATCCTTCTGGCCCCGCTGACAAAATAACAGCTCTCTAATCTCGTGGGCTCTCTCACAGGACACAATGCGCGAGGAACGCATGCTGTGAGACTTGGAATCGCCTCGAGTCCTTTTTGCGCCTTCAGCACCTTCTCCTTAGCTGCCCTGCTCTGACGGGGCTAAGATCTAGGCATTTTGGCTCCTACTTCTTTGTCACGCCTGCTGATATAGCTGGTGCTGACATTAAAAATCTGATGAATTTCATCAGCAGCATTAAGCGGTCGACGCAAACATAGTCATCGTTCGTAGTCCGCACGCTCCTAACCATCCCAGCACCATCTCTCCCCGCCCTCTCCTTGTATCCCATCGGTCTTTCTCTCCCGCCTCACCCCTCCATAATGGCATCACAAAGGATGAATCTTTCTTCGTCCAAGTGTGCCCATTCCCTGGGCAACCATATCAACCTAACCTATGTATATTATATAATATATGTGTGCATGAGTATGTACGAAATGAATGGCACAATGGAAGCCAAGCAATATTAAAACATATTGAAAAAAAACTTAGTCGGCAGTGCTAAAAGTGTGGGTTTCTCTACAAATGTGTCCCGACATAAACGTGATTGAAAATTTGTGGACCGTAGCAGCATTAAAAACTGCAGTATTGAGGAACAGCAGAGTATACCGAGCATATACGACGTTCCATGAAAAAGCGTCTGAAAAATGTTATTGAAGCTTTTGAAGTTTTTTAGTTATTCCCTTTAAATGCTGTGAATAAATATGAATATCAGTACAAAAACGAAGTCAAAGATAAATAACGAGTGCTTTTTTTTTGCTATGGAATTCGAAAAATGTAATTTACTTTCAATGACAAAACTTTTTCTGGACATACTGTATATCATATTTGATGGAGAGAACCCTGCTGAGTCTGGCCGAGTCTTTTCCGGATTCAATGGATTCGCTGTACTCTTTCCAAGAATTGCGCTTCGCATCTCTAATGGCTTTCTTATACTCTTTCAAAATTACTCGGTAATCTTGAAAGTTCCTTATTTGATAACATTTATTGAAGACTCTCCTAACCTTCTCTTTCAAGTCGGTCAGCGTCTTGCTTCTTTAGGGAGGAAAGTCTTTCTTGCTAAAGGATACTGGACAGGCCACTTTAAAGCCAGTGTGATAGGACCTCTCTAAGTGTCTAACTTGCATGTCCAGGTGTTCCCTAGTGGTAGTCAAAAACTCACTCTTGTTCAGCTTTTTGCAGAAAACCCTGTGGAAAAGAGGCCAATCAGTTCTTTTAGGGTTCCTACGGGGTAACAAGGTTTCCCGAACGGAATCGATTTCGAAGAGGATCAGCCTGTGGTCCGAAAAAGAGTTCTTCCAGGAGACTGTCCAATTTTCAACCCTAACAGCAGAAGAGTTTGTCGAAAGAGAAATATCAAGAACTGGGAGGAAGCTGATGTTTCCGATGCCGGGAAAACAAAAGTTGGGGTGTTGCCCTTGTGCCAGAGAAGTAAATTACGGCTAAGTATAAAATCAAATAGAGACTCACCCCGTTCATTGATCTCGTTGCTGCCCCAAATGGTGTGACTGGCATTCACGTCGCATCCGATCAGGATGTTCTCTTTCTTGGGCTGGAGAGTATCCCCTAAATGCTGCACGTCTTCTGGAGGCGCCGATCTGTTATGGGCCATGTAGGCAGACACCAAGTAGAAGCAACTGCCATTGGATGGTTCCACCCTGACCACCGTCAAATCCGGTGAACTAAAATTAGATAGCAAAAAGGCATTAATTGTGTTCCTAACTAGGATACAGGTCCTAAGCTTACCATCAGTTTGGACATAAAATAGGTCATAGGATCTATTCCTTAGTCCCATGATTTTTTGCTACCAGATCCAAGGCTCCTGTATCAGGCAGACATTGGGGTCCTCCTCACGGAGGGTGCCTCGTAGGTTATCGGTGGCTAGGTTAGAGTGACGAAGGTTAATTTGAACTACTTTTAACAAACTGTTCAAAAGAGTTGCGTACATTTACGACTACTCCCGCTGTTCAGAATCTGCGTCCATCTCAGACAACAGGAGATCGTCGAGCAGTTTCTTAGTGTCGTCTCCCAATTTCTCCAAGGCAAAAGAGGCGGAGAAGACCTTCACTTTGGCCGACCTGAGGCCAAAGCGAAGTTTAAAGTGCCTCCAGGGACTCGTTGCTAATCAGCAGTAATACGGCGGAGCTGTGTTGCTGAGGTTCTTCAACCTTGCTGACATACCAGTCATCCATCGCAACCTTAGGATTTTATAGCTTGAGACACTGGACAATTTCCGAACTGTCCAGCTCCGTTTTCGGCAACCAAATTCTAGCTCGTGGTCGCCTTGGAAATTCTGAAGCAGGGATGAGCTTTAGCGAAAGCCCTTCCCTGGCGTTGCTAACCGTAGCAAGGCTCCTCTCCAAAAACTCCTTCGAGATTGTTTCGGCGACGAGTCCCAAGAGACTACATTCTCTCCTAGAATGCAGCGGGATAGCCCGGAGAAGGTTGAGACACCTCGACCAATTGCAGCCAAAAGAAAGATACATATGATCAGTAGAAACCAGAGGTAATGCGATGAGTAGAGTGTAGGGCACAATAGACCATAAGGCGGAAGTGGAAATCTCAAATTAAATCTAACTGCATATATGTATATCAAGCCTACGAATTTTAAGGTGTCTTGCCAACAGGCACCTTTTCAACAACTTGTTGTTTGTTCGAGAATAGATTTGAATAATAATAGAGATACTTTTACAATAGGTTGTTTTTGTTTTATTTATTTCTTTATTATAGATAAATAATAATAAAATGGCTTTCAGATACATACATATTCAATATAGTTGCCTGATTGTGTCTATGCTATGTTATGCTATGTCTAAGGTATATTAAAGAGAATAGATTACAGATGGGATACCTTTTGTGGAGTTATTTGAAGTCGTTGGTATGAACTCTCTTCATGCTTTAAAAGCCAATATTCAATGTGCTATTCCTAATTTTTAAAGTGGTTAAGTCACTAGGTAAAAAGTGTGTTTATTATTCATTCGACATTTCGTTACTTTAATATAATGTTCACTAAAATTTGTTATTGTTACAAAATAATAAAAATAAAAAAACAGTTAACATTTTTTTTTAATTCAATACATAGAAAAATGAAAGTTATTGGAGCAAAATCAGCGGATTTCGGAAGAAGATTTCACTTTCAATAAATCGCCAGGCTACATTACCTAAAATATAGGACGAAATCATTTTTGGGACTTTTAGACTAAGCCATCTTAGAAGCCTTAGATTTGTATATCGAAATCCGTTGAAAAAGTAAATTCTGATTATTAGTAGTTTCTTGTCGGTTTATATACTTAGAGGATTTTTTAATTCATCCCAGATTGATGCTCCTTTCTATTTGTAAAGAATTTCATTTCATTTCAGCTCAAACAAAATGTTTATATAAATAATATAATATATTATTGTAATACTAATACATATCAAATGCATGTAAGTACTTATATAGGCACCAGCAACTTTGTTTTTTCAAATCGTTAACCCGTCACAGGATTTGTGCTTACAAGTGATGTTGATCTTTCAATCAGCCACTACCAATAACCACCGTGGAAACCCCCATAGTAGCCGCCATATCCACCATGATGATGAGGAGGGTGGTGATGATGATGAGGATGATGGTGATAAATCGGTGGCCCATAGAAATGATGATACTCGATTAAAACCGTTGGTGCCGAATCTGATTCCTGGACGAACACCAATAACAGAGAGATGAGAACTACAGCAGACACCTTCAGCTTCATTTTGTCGTTTACGCGAAAATAACTCGATACCTGCACAACAGCCGCTTAAATCGTATTGAAATTCATATGCAACTATTAGCGCATTTTATAGAAATCTGAAGTTTGATTATTAAGAGAACTTTAATGAAATTAATGATGTCGACTGCTTCAAATAGTTTCTGAAGTACAGCACTGCAGTCAACGTTAAAACTGGTCGCAATTAAGAACAAATACATGTGCGGGAGTATGTGCAGACGTAAACATTCGCAAA
This sequence comes from Anastrepha obliqua, assembly GCF_027943255.1. NCBI lineage: Eukaryota > Metazoa > Arthropoda > Insecta > Diptera > Tephritidae > Anastrepha > Anastrepha obliqua. Next base: position 80,333,679 of record NC_072895.1, on the reverse strand, counting down.
GTTGAAATATACTTCATTGGTGCTATTGCCAGTGAATGTCTAAATGTATAAACATTTAAACTCTGGTTAAAAAATGTCACTTACTGGACTCAAGAAGTTTGGGAAACGATTTCCGGAAAGATCCACAAGTTCACCAATTAAGCGAAATTAATCGATTTCCATTAAAAGATTTTCATCACTCAAAATTATTTAGCTGTATTTAGTAAAAAATTTATTCTTGTATATTTGTATGTTCACCTATACAAGCAGAAGCACGCCGAAACAAAAATGCACCAAAAAATATGAAGGCAATAAAAATACACCTAAATAAACAGCCGAGTAAACTAAATGGTTCCAAAATTTCGAAATAAGACTTAGCATGTTCTTCGCTGAGCGTAATGTCGTGCTGCAAGTGGTGGACCACTTAATTTCGCTCTTAAAAGAAATCGTGCCGGATTCTGAAATAATAAAAAACTCTGAGCTCGGAAGATGTACCAGCATAATAAAAAATGTATTGGCAAAAGAGGAAAAAGAGAATTTAGTTAGTACAAAAATTACAAGTAAACGAATTTTCCATAATGATCGACGAAAGCACAGACATCGGACTTTTACTTTATTCCATTTAAGGTATGTGCAGCGGGGGCAGCATAATTCCTTTGCATCAAGATTAATTAGGGACATACCAAATGCTATAGTTGTAAAATGCATATGTCACTCTGCAGCAATTATTGCAAGTTAGACTTAACGCTGCCCAGAGGACCTGAGGATCTTTTGCGGCAAATCGGTTCGCACTTTTCGAGAAGTTCCAAAAGGTGCGCGCAATTAGAAGCTCTGTAGGAAATGCTAAACGAGAAGAAAAAGAAAATCCTTCGGACTTATGCAACCAGGTGGCTCTCTCATCACAAATGCGTCAGAAGCGTATTACAAAACTGGGATGTGTTATTGGCATTTTTCAACCACGCTGTGACGCAGGACAAATTGAAGTCAACAGAGGCGATTTTATTTGAGCTCAACAACCAGTGCAATAAGATTTATTTATTTTTCCTCAAGTATGTACTCATTTACTTCAGTACTCTAAAGGCATTTTTTCAGTTGAAAGCACCTTTAATACAGGTACTCCAACGAGATTCGATTAAAATATTTTTAGGCTTAGGTGAAAATTTTATTAAGCCTAAGATTACTTGTGCTGTCAGATCGCCACATATTTCTCTACCGCTTGAGCAAGTTTTTATCGGATTTGAACTAACGAGCTCCTAAAAACTGTTCCAAAAACGGCTGCGAACAAAATTAGAACTGATTGTCTACAGTTTTATATAATATTACTGCTTTGGAAGAGATGAAGAGGAGATTACCGCTCAAAACTGAGCTATTCAAAGAAATTGAGTCTCTAAATCCAGAAGTTGCAATGGCGGTGTAGGGAAACAAAAATGATCTCACATTTGAAAACATTTGTAAATAGTATGTGTGGATGTCAAAGTTTGCCTTATTTTAAATAGAACAGAATGCAATGAAAAAATCTAATTTTTAGTCTTTTGCTGAATTTTTCTTTATACAAGGTGGCGCAAAAGTAACCTTGCGATGTTTTTTGGCTGTAATTTAAAAAATGAAAAACTTTGATTCTTCTTGTGGATTATTTTTATTTGGTCTTTTAATTTTTTTACATCAAGTCGAGAATATGATGTCATGTAAATGGCCGCCGTCACAGTTGATTGCCATTTGAGCCATTTTTATGGCATTTTCCATCATTTTGGCTAAAACTTCCGGCGATAGGTCCTCACATTCTTGACGGATATTGTCTTTAAGAGCTGCAAGAGTCTGAGGCTTGTTGACATAAAATCGCCAAAACGGGAGATTAGGCGCCCGGGAAATGCATCCTTCAGCATATCGGTTGTGGCACGTGCAGTGTGTGCCGTTGCGCCGTCCTGTTGGAACCACATATTTTCCAATCCCAATTCATCAAGTTGCGGCAAAAAGAACTCGTTGATCATTGCTCTGTAGCGCTCACCATTCACAGTAACCGTTTGGCCCGCGACGTCTTCGAAGAAAAAAGGTCCGATGACTCCTCCAGCGAAAACAGCACACCATATAGTGACTTTGAGCGGGTTTAATGGCTCTTCGTGGGTTACACGCGGATTTTCAGTGCCTCAGAAGCGTAAATTTTGCTTATTTACGTACCCGCTAAGATGGAAATGGGTCTCATCACTCATGATTATGTTTGATGAAAAATCATCTTCCTCTTGGTGGTGATTAAGGATGGCTTGAGCGTATGTTAGACGCGATTGGCGGTCAGCAGCTAACAGCTGATCCACCGTCTGGACTTTGTACGGAAACATCTTCAAATCTTGTACCAAAATGCGCTGTAAAGACCGTCGACTGATACCCATTTGCGTGGCACGTCGTCTGGTCGATGTCGACGCCGCTTCCATGACATCCTCGGCTACAGCAGCTACTCCGGGGTCTACCACGCCTGGCAGCATCTCGTGTTGTGCCAGTCTCTTCGAGGCGAGCGGCTAAACGTCGCAGTGTTTCACCAGTAGGCGTTGGGCGGCGAGGAAATCTGCGACGAAATTCACGTTGTGCCAAAGTCACCGACCGATTATTGGTCAAATAAATAGTCAGCAATATTCCGCGTTCTGGAGCAGTGTAGCGTAACATTGTTTATTAACGTGTATTTCGCATGTGTTTACTACATAAATGTCAAAACCAAACTGACATTAGGGGCCAATCGCAAAATTTATATTATAGCATTTTCTGATAGGAGGATTACTTTAGCGCCACCTGTTATATGTGTTAATAATATAATAAATATGTGAATTTATATATTATATATTTGAAATAAAATTTGTTTTTATTATAAAGTGTCAAAACAGCACCAAGTACAAAACTTAAGCAAATAATTCAATTTTGACGTTACAAGTGCCTCACTTTTTTGGACTGTGTAGGGATTTTTTAAAAAATCACTTACCATCACTGATCTATACACATATATATACATTTCAACCAATATACCTTTTGAATCGATTTCTTAATTGCCAACAAACATGTGGCAACCTCTTCTCTGTTCTTGTACTCAAAAACAAATGCAAGGAAGGGGAAATTGAGTGAGTAAAGTTATTTATTATATATTTTATTTCGAGGGGAAATTTGAAGTTTTACTGGATGCATTTTTACTTGCAATAAATTGTCAGTAAGAAACACAGCTGTTTGCCAGCATATACCGATACAATAAATACTAAAAACGGAATCTGTATTGAAAAACTAATAAAAACCAAAAAAAAAAAATAAAAATCAAAAGAAAGTCTCATAATACAAGTGTGAAGCTATACTCTGATCGCTGTATAATTTGCAAACTTCCATTTTTCTTAACTTTTTGCGAGCGAATTTTCTTAGTTTGTTTTCTTCAGAGCGTATGCTGACAAATTCTTAGACATTTCCTTACTTGCTAATTTTTATTGGAAAATTATAAGAAACAACCGATTATTATTTCCTTTGGTTTCAGGGAGAAACAAACGACCACTGTTAAGAAACCTATAAACATCTTAAATCCTGATACCTTGGGGAAAAATAATAAAACAAAAAAATCGAGGTATATTAAACTACACAACATTGCACATATACATCATATATATACATATATATATAATTAGATAATATATATATATAATTGGCGCGTACACCCTTTTTGGGTGTTTGGCCGAGCTCCTTCTCCTATTTGTGGTGTGCGTCTTGATGTTGTTCCATAAATGGGGGGACCTACAGTTTCAAGCCGACTCTGAACGGCGGATAGTTTTATGAGGAGTTTTTTCATGGCAGAAATACACTCGGACGTTTGCCATTGCCTGTCGAGCGGCGACCGCTATTAGAAAAAGGTTTTTCTTAATTTTGGTGTTTCACCGAGACTCGAACCTACATTCTTTCTCTGAATTCCAAATGGTAGACATGCACCAACCATTCGGCTACGGCGGATACCGACACATATATGTATGTACTTCAGGAAATACACGCCTTTTGAAATAGCACAGGTTTTTCTGACCCAACCGGACTGATGCCGGCTTAATGCTTAAAATTCTATAATCATATAAATGCGCTGAGGTGTTTTTTATTAAAAATTATATTTTCGTCCTTTATTTCAATTTGTACATATACATATACATATATATGATACAAGTACATTTCCATGAATTTCCAAAGAATATTTTCAACAAAACTAGATTTACTTCATTGGAGCAGTTGAGAAGAAATTTAACAGTAGGATTCGAGTCTTAATCGCACTTAAAATTACGGGTAATTGTTTTATCTTTTGAATCCACCGTAGTAGCCGTAGGGATACCAATGATAGCGGCGATAGTAGTACGGTGAGCTGTAGTAAACTGGGCGGACTACTGCAACAGGTCGTCCAACTGGAACTCCTACACCGACGACACCAACCCCTACTATGGGCGAGGATTGTATGCAAAGAAGCATAAAAGCAAAGTACAAAAAACAGACTACAAGAACTAATTTCATTTCACAGCTTAAATATCTCTAATCTCGCGGAACTCTTTCCAGATTTTGTATGAAGTGCGACTATGATTTCAGTTATTAGGCAAATGTATTTATACCCTCATTTTAGGTTGTATTGTGAATCATTGTTTATCTAAAAACTGTGAAAATGGAAAATCAAATAATCACAATTTCACTAGTAAACACGGTTTTGGAACTGAGTGGACAAAAATTTTTTCTAAAACAATTTGTGATGCTGCATTCGAATCTGCAATTTTAATTTAAGTTTTAATTTTCAAAATATTCAATAAATCATTATTTAATATTTCTGACAATGGATATTTTTCCAATAAAAAATAATTAATCACAAAGAAGTGCGGTTGAACTGCATCATTTTAATTGATCCAGATGCGTTGCACTGCTCTTCCCAAACCCATTGGTAATATTTTTATTATTTAAAAAAGTATTTATGTAGTTCCTCATATATCGCTCTCCCTGGTCACGTTTTCGAGAAAAAATCGAGATTGGAAAGCAGAAAATGTTTTTTATAGATAATCGAGCACCAATTTTATGGTATTTTATTTTAAGCCTCTAATTATTTGATTAAAGTCCGGATATTTGCGGTTATCCAAAACACTTTGAAACGATTCTTCCGCTGTTCTATCAACCATTAAGGAACAAATATTCTCGCCGAAAAATATTCCGTCTTTGGTGTATGCTTGCGATAGTGCGAAACTTGGCGAAGTCCTTAAAAGGCAGTTGTTTGTAATTAAACAGTTTATACGAAAAGGTGAAGAAAAAACGATCTTTGCTTTCGCAAGTGGCATAGATTAAATGTTTTGTTTTCTTGTGAAAAATTAAGCGGAAATATTTTACCAGAAACTACTTTTCGAAAAATGTTGAATATGCTGAATCTAAATCCATGTCACAGTTGCTCTGGTGGGTCAAGTATCCGAGATATTTTGAGCTGAAGTGAAAAAACGCAATTTTTGGCAATATTGGAGGTTATGTAGCATTGCTATTGCGTTTTTTTTCTTAATAATTTATATCCAGCGTCTTAGAGAACAAGACTCCTTCCTTCGAATGCCTTTAAATTTGATCCAGTACATTCTCTGCGCTGAAATAACGCGCTAATGCAACATTTTCTAATTTATAAATTTCTCAAGACTTAAAGAACGACTAAGGACCACGCGAACATCAAGCTGTCGATTAGTCGACGAATTAGATGACGTTCTCTTCCATTTTCAAAAATTTTAGAGCTCCTAAGTACTGTAACTTGTGTTCGAGTTTCAAGATAATTTCACTCCTGGAGTTGTAGGCAACTTTCAATTTTTTCTCTTTGCTTTGCCTCTGCTTCCGAGTTTACCAGATTTTGAAAGGATTTTGCTCTATTGTGTTGTCTCTGTATTTTTATATGTACATATAAAAACAAAGCGTTTTGAACTTCTTTTTCTAGCGGCATAGGTATTTAAGAGTTGAGAGATCCAAGTCTTGTATTTTGGATATTTCCGTAAATTTTTCTGAAAATTAGTTTATTGTAAGCCTGGGTATAATTGGAAGCTAACTGAAAAAAAGTTTATAATTTTCAGATTTTGATTTGCTGAAAATTCTTATGGAGAGGTTTTTAACATGCGGTTAGTTTTACAAATTTTTAATGTTTTATAGTAGAGTATGTTTTCTAAAACAAATTTTAAATTTTCAAATACTTTTTCAGAAACTTTCGGAGATTACTGAGCTTAGTCTCATATCATATTTTTATTATTAGTCCTTTTCATAAATTCAAAACAAATTTTTTTCCAAAAAAAGAATTAAAAAAACATAAAATTTTTTTCCAAAGAATTTGTTTTTAGACATTTTTTTGGAATGTTACAAAATTTAAAACAGGTAATAAAAATGTTACAAAGAATATAAGTTATTTTATTTTAAGTAACGCTGTTCCGAAATTTTCAAAATCTTTAATTAAAAAAAATATATATATCAGTTCACCTACTCAAATCCACATATAAACCAATTTTTAGAAAAATTTACGACAATGCCCAAAATACTTAAGTCACTTGACTTGGAATCGCTCAGTTTTTACGATAGCGTGATTCTACCCATAAATGTTAACGCGAAAACTAGGTATTTAATGTAGAATTAATCTCGAGAAACGATTCGAGCATTCGAAATGCTTAGGTCCAAAACCTGACGAAGTTTGTAGACTTGTGTAATAGGGGAAGAATTAAGACGTGCCATATTTCGGCAAGATGCTTAGTTATCGTGTTGATTTCTTTCATGGAGATACAGTTGTGGTAAAAAAATTATGGTATTGGGTGCTTTTTTAAAAGCATGAAAACTTAAAATGTATTATCATTCAATCAATCACAGAAATATTGTTGGAATTAATTTTTTTTTATTGTGGTAGATAATTTCATGGCATCTATTTTTGGAATATTGTATCCGGCATATGTCCCCCGCCGCTACCACTTACATAGTCAACTCGATCAGCTCTATTTTTGTCTAGTTTATCAAATAAATATGAATAATAAATCCAAATGAGCCCAATAAGCAAAAATGGAACAAAAAAAATGATTATTTGGCTTCAATTCTTGCACGACCAATATTTTATAGGCACTCAAGCCAAGAACCTTACATACCTTTTTTTACGTAGTCGAAGGACAAAGGCCAACAAGTTGAGAACGACGACGAGTGGACCTTTTGCCATTTTCTTCAAGACTTTACTATATAAACTTCGCGATCAGATTTATTTTCTCAAAGTAAATTTCCACAAATTGGAAGAGTTGCTCTGACGTTAAACAGGAACACCAACACAGTTTGCCATTCTCAGCTGTCAAACCATAGTTATTGATATCGATAGTTCTCATGCAACTAAAATACCACTCTTTTTACGGTTTACGACCTTAGTTATATGATCAAATAATGATTAATTAAATTAATTACCCAGTTCAACACATTTAGTTTTCAGCTGGAAATAGAAGAAAGGCCTTATAATCTAACATGTAATCCTACATAGGTATGAGTAGATCACTTTTGGTGAACAAAGTAAAAGTCTAGCACGCCTCAATTCTTTTACAGTTAATCTTTACAGGATAAAACTATCCAAGTAATATACACAAACAGAAAGTGTGATCCACAAATATTGACTATAAATAATAAAGTTATTAAATACGATACAGAGTCCAAATATTTAGCCGTAAAATTTGATGCAAAACATTGAAGGGGCATATACGTCAAAAGAGAAATGAGGTCAAAAACAGATTCAGACAACTCTACTGGCTACTACGAAACGACTCGCGACTTTCACTAGGTAATAAATTTATAATCTACAAAACTCATAAAACTCCAATCTGGAAATATGGCATCGGACAATGGGAACGGCAAGAAAATCAAACCCTGAAATAATGCAACAACTACAATCAACAATTTTAAGGACTATCAAAAACGCAGGCTGTTACATAACCAATGACGATATACACAGGGACCTTAAAATTAAATTTATTGAAGGCGTCATTTGAGAATGCAACACAAATCGTATTCATAGACTGGCAACACACACAAACGAATAGCGACATCAGCGATAATGTGAAGCTATTTTCCGTTTAATGCCATATAATTCTTATATGTATTATCCCTATGTCGCAAATGTACTTTAAATAATGATTTAATGTTACGCTTGTATTTCTATAAATTATAAAAATTACTAAGTATTGAAATTACTGACGTCTGAGAGATATACTAAAAACACAGGCTTACTTTCTGTTCCAAAAATTCATATTAGGAAATGTAAATCTGAGTTAAAAGTCAAATATTGATACTAACAAAATATACCAATTGACCGCACAGAGGAAGTACTGTTAAATGCATTACCGTACTTTTGGATCAATTTGTGTTATGCACCTTTAGGAGGACTTACAGTTTTATACTCGTACAGACTCCGGCTTTTATGAGTAATTTTTTATAGCAGAAAAAATTCAAATTATTTATTTGGTAAAATTGCTTAAACCTGCAGTGGTAGTGTTTTACTCAGCTTAGAAAAGCATGCGTGCATCCATGTCATTTATATTTGATGCTACTTCCATTTGCTGTCTTAGTTTTCCTCTAGGAATACTTTTATTTTGCTCTTAGCTGTATCTACATTCATACGTCTTTTCATTTATGTTTGCCTTCTTAATAGATAAAGTGTGTCATATAACAATCTAAAGCAGCGCTTTAAGAGCAGACATGAACGGGGTTATAAATAGTAAATCCCGAAAAGATATTACCAATACTGAGCAAATATTTTGACAACTATTATATTGACTATTCTAATGTCAGCAACTAATATATTCCTAAAGCTCGTTAAGCATCGTTAGTGCATTTGCATTTACTGTCACTATACACACACATTCATATACGAGTATACGAGCAATTTAGTTGTGCCATATTTCTAAGCTGAGTTGACGTAAATATTTGGACATTGGCAAGTTTTCATTAAATCTTAATTATTTTTTGTAAATATATTAATTGTTTAAATGCTGAAAGGGGTTTCCCATCACTTCTTGGGTGGTTTTTATTTCATTTTTCAGAGTTAATTGATGAGTTTTACGTGTAATTTATAAGAAATTGCGAAAATTATTTTGTAATATTTTCTACTTTAATGCAACTAAAAGTACAAATGTATACATTTTTATACATTATTTCTGCAAAATCACTCTCCTTTAGAAAATGAAAAAAATTGTGTCCAATTCAAGTGAAATTCTACAATACAGTTAGCCTCATGACCCATGTGAAGTCCCATTCAATATTTGCATATGTAAAAATGTTTCATCAATATTTTTGTTACTTTATTATTGTTTTTTGTTTTTTCTTTTTAACAAATAAATATAAAACTACTAACAACTATGCGTAAGCATTTGAGCAAGCATCTAAGCACATACATACATATGCAAATAATATCACATTTCTCTCAATTAGAACTCTCTTCGCACATCTACCTGTAGTTGCTTGTACTCACAATCGCTGAGAAAGTTCCACTCATGGCCAAGTATCTGTGATACCTCGCGCTCTACCGATTCATAGGAGCGCGACGTGTGCCTCAGCCAAATATAGAACTCATCAGTCCATTCTGGATGTCGCGGCCAATCGCAGCGTATAATGACCGCAAAGCGACGCACATGGAGCCGACGCAAGTTTTTGGCGGTTCGCGCAATCAGCAACACTGTGGAGGTAGACACTTTCTCGCGTATAAACTGATTTAAAAATATATTTGAAAAGTAAAGCTTTCAAGATGGAGTAATATCTTTAAGCGCACTTACCAAAGTATGCAGATTGAAACATTGTCGACTAATCAGCATCATCAGGCTATCGACTCGATTGTGAAACGGCTTGGGACTAGTAAAACGGGGCAGCATCTCATACCCATAAACGCTGAGCCTAGTTTTATAATTATCTACCATACGCAGGATGAAATCAGTTTTGATCTAAAGTAGAAAAAAGTGTTTAGAAAAAATTGTTAATCGTAGGGATTCTTACATACATATGAGTATAGAAATGCGCAAAGGTCCCAAACAAAATTTGTAGTATCATATTTTGCGGGAGATGTAAAATATTAAAAAAAAATAGGAAAATCAACTTTCAATTCACTACAAAGTTAGTATTTCGACTTTAACACTCTAATTACAACTACAAAGGTTTACAAGTAATGAACGATTTGTTTACCCAAGAACTAGAACATCTAATTCCTATGTAAAATCGGCAGCTCAGTTTGAAATTTCACATACTTTTTTTTCTGTCATATAGTTGTCGAAATTTCACCAAATAACGGTTTTTGGTAAAAAAAAAATATATTCATTTATTTAATTTTAATTTTATCATTTTCCAGTTTTTCATTATATACCCTTTGGGTGTTTGGTCGGGCTCCTACACCTAATTTGCCATTACTTGCCGAGGGGCGACAGCTTTTAGAAAAAAAAAAACGTGTACTTGTACTCTAATGAAATGGGCGTGGCTTTTATCCAATATCACGTTTTTTTTTTTGGAAATGCTAGTTTTTTATTTTCAAGGCAGATTTATGAGTATTAAGAACCTTACCCACCTTCGATTTTGGTGACTCGTAGGTGATGCTGTACACTGGCGCTTCTGGCTGAAAAACAACTTCGCCATCGCCCATCGATTCGACGCGCAGATGCACTTTTAGCCTGGGATTATCACGTTTCAGCTGTCGCCACGCCTTCACAGTGCAGGGCGAAATGGATAAATACGTGGAAGTGTAACGGTTTTGCAACAAATGCAGATGTTTCAGTTTTGTATCGGCTAATAGCAACAAAACATCGTCGTCTATGTTTTGTGGCGAAATCGTCAGAATCTGAAATATGGAACACTACTTTAACGCATTTGCTTTTAATTCTGGCATAGATTTTGCACTCACCTGCAAGTTAATGAACAGCCCCACATGCATTATTGGACAGTGAGTGGTTGTGACATTCACCAGATTCAGTACGCGCATCTTCGTGCAGCACGCCTCCAGCACTTCATCGAGTAGATGTTTTGCCTCGAAGCGTTCCAGTACAAAATCAATTAGTTTCAAAGTGCGTAGATCACGTAATTTAGACAACAGTTCCTTGAGACCTTTGAGCAATTGACCGCCAGTGCCGAAGAGTTTGATGCCTTCGGGATCGTTCGCTTGCGACATATTGCAGGGAAACACATAGACAAGAGATCGTATGCGCGAGCCAACATCCTTAAGATCAGCTGGTGGTTTCACACCAGAACCCTTTTTAATATATTGACAAGAAAATATTTTCATGGACATAGACTTAAATATTTTCATTAAAATTTGAACTTACTTTTTCCATACTCCATGAGAGCATTGTCATGAATTGAAAAATGTTATTGAAGCTATGCTCTGGTCGGAATTCCAACCCGCGCAAATATTTACCAACTCGTGAAAGACAATTCTGCGTACGCATGTGATCTAAACAATATTGCCAGCCAGAGTAGTAGTTATACTTAGCACGTGTGAGTGTTCGATCGTCAACTAGAAAGTTATACCAAACCATGGGCAGATAAAAGGCATTATACCAATGCTTGCATACCTGGGAAAGAAGTGATATTAAGTACATATTTTAAAAATCACTTCCAACTAATTTCGATTGTGTTGAACCTCGACTGCTCTGGATATACCATACTTATGTAGAGGGTGTCACAAAATGATTTGAGATTTTGAATAAAGAGCTGTTTTTGTCCACTATCATCAGGATGTTTCAGAGAGCGTTATATTAGGAGTTAGCCATCAATATATGTTAAATGTGATAGAGCAGTTCTTAGAAAAGTTATTAAAATTCCCTTAATACCACTGAGTTAAAGCTGCAGTTTTTTCATAATCCATCTTTGGATCTTTCGAAACGAGGTGCGCGAAGAGTATGCATACAATTGTGCTGAATTTAGGGAGATGATTGACAAAATATCTGTGACTTTTGGTAGGTGTATATTGCAGTCATTAAGAAGAGTAGGATTCACCGGCTCTAGAATTCAAGAATCAAGATCTAGAGATCAAACACGCAGCATAAGCCTATAGGGAGAGAAATTTAATTCAATGACGGCGAAAGAAGAGTGAAGAGCGCAGAAACTGGAGAAATGCCAGCATAAGTTCCAAATGATTAAAATCATAATCTCAGAGCCTAAACTGATTATCGACCAAGGGCTGCAAATGAAAGAACATGCCCAATATCGTATGCAAAAAAAGTGTCAAAAATCAATACGATTTTTGGGGGACTACGTTTTGCCTATTTCCTGTAATGGAATGGGCTACAAGAGTGCAAATGTTTTCCATAAAGTCAGATTAAAAAGTGGAAAAGTTTGACGATAATTTTTTGAAAATTTTGAAATTTTTAAGGATTTTATAGTTTGATTTATAAAATTTGTCATCTATGCTATGTAGTTGTAAAAAATGTATCACGAAAATATTGCTATTATTGTGGCGAATGTAAAAGCGGTGATATGTGAGTTTTTTGCGTGTTCGGCAAATTTCTGCTATCGAAAAAATGGATCAAAGAAGCTGCATTCAATTTTGTGTAAAAATGGAATTACGTGCTCAAAAACACATGAAATGTTGACAATGGCATACGGTGAGAGTACGCTGAGTCAAAAAAATGTTTACAAGTGGTACAAGCTTTTCCCAGAAGGTCGAGAAGATGTGAATGACGACGCGCGCTTTGGACGCCCCAGCCCATCATGGACCGATGAAAATGTTGAGAAAGGGAAGAAAATTGTTAAGGAAAATCGGTGAAACACAATTAGAGAAGTTGCTGAGGATGTCGGCATATTGATTGGCTAATGCCATGCAATAATTTCGGAAATTTTGTACATGAAGCGTGTGGCAACGAAGTTCGTTCCAAAATTGGGGAATTTTTACCAAAAACAACATTCGCATGAGCATCGCTCAGGTATTGTTGAATGACGTCAACGCAAAAGACTTGTCTTATTTATGCCTCCGCAAACAAACCGAACAGGCTAAATTGTTTAAACCGTGAACATATTTTCGAGACGAGTGTACCAACATAAAAAAATAATAATCGAAAGGCAAATGTAAGTAAAACTTCGCCTCATTTTTTGAACACATCTCGTATGTTAGCATATCCAGCTCTGACTGCAAGTTAGAAGTGGCTGAAAATGCCCGTTTAATTCTATATAATATAATTTATATATAACAAATCCGCGACATTGCGTTATACCTGTATAGAGGAAACGCGTCACGCCGCCAAAGCAAAAATTATATTCAAGGTGAATTCCAAAATAAACAAGATTGGCTACATCAAAATGTTTTTGATGGTACCAGCTATTTAATGAGTTAGTGCGTTGGAAGTTACATCCCTAGCTGACTTCCAATGAAAGCTTGGTGACATTCAACAAAGAACTAATATCAAATCTTTCGATGATTGTCTATCACGTGCCAGAGTTCATGAGTGGTTTACACGCTTCAGAGATGGATGTGAGGACTTAAATGACAATGAAAACTCCAACGAAATTGTTCGTAAATTTATCAATATGTACCGAAGTCATCGTTGAAATTCATGAAATCAGAGTTGAATATCATGAAAACATCGATTTATCGCATTTTGCGTATTTCATTTGGGATTACGAAAGGTCTGTGCATGTTTCATTCCGCACAAGTTAACTGACCTCATTAAAGAGGTGAGAAAAGGTGAGAATTTCCTTTACAAACCGTCAATGCAATTTTCTATCTTGGCGTTTTGAAGCGTTTGTTACATCGCATTCGTCGAATTCGCCCTGAATACCGCGAAGGAGGAAGTTGGCTCTTATTGCATGATAATACACCATCTCATCGATCTACTCTTGTGACTGATTTTTTGACTAGAATTCGCTTTTTAACCATCAATCACTCACCGTATTCGCCTGATATGGCTCCCTGTGACTTCTACCTAAAATTACATTCGGCCATGAAAGGAAAGCGTTTTGCACCCGTAGAGGCCTCCCAAAAGGCTTGTACCGACATCCTGAAGGACATTCCAGTCAATGTCCTGAAACACTCTTTCGAAAAGCTTTGAGATCGCGCAGAACAGAGTACTGAGCCGAGAAGGGACTATTTTGAATAAATAAACTCGAAGTTATCAGAACAAAGCTCCTGTCGTTTCTATTTTAGCTCAGTCTTATTTATTTTGGACTTCACCTTTTAAAAAATCAAAAAAGCAGCTTCAAATTTCCACATTATTGTTCTAAGATTAAATAAGCTATAAAACTGAATACCAAAAACTGTTCTACAAATCTTAATCAACGTCTTCATTCCGAGGAATTGCAATGGAAACTTTGTGAAATTTTTCGAATTTTTATGCAAAAATTTTTAAATTGGAATTATATGATTTTTGTTAGACAAAAATTTGTAAATTATATGAATTTTAAACTAAAAACAAAGAGAAAAAAAATAGTTAAAAGCACTCAAAAAGCTGATGTGCTATCGCTTTGTCACGGGGTGTATATGTGAACATTTATAATTGGGACTTACACCCTTTATCAGTTATTTGGCCGAACTCCTCCTTTTATTTGTGGTGTGCGTCTTGACGATTTTCCACAAATAGAGGGACCTTCGGCAGATGGTTCTTTATGAGAAGCTTTTTCATGGCAGAAATACACAGGGAGGCTTGCTATTGCCTGCCGAGGGGCGATCGCCATGAGAAAATATTTTTTTATCATTTGATGTTTCATGCGCGTCACGTGAATAGCTATAGAAGCTTGTGGAATTTTTTTTGATACATATTCATATGCGTCAGTTTTTGCATGAATGGTGTGCTTTTGAGAAACCAAAGTATAAAATAAAAAAATATTTTCGAAAATCGTTTGTAAAAAAAAATTATTTCAAATAAAGAAGAAGTCCATCCTTACTTCAACGCAGAAAGAAATTGTAAATCTACAGTTAAAATGTAAAGTCGATAGGCCAATAGTTTTCTGAGATATGAGCCCGGCTGAGGAGAAAAATAAATGTTTGGGAAAATGCGTTTATATTTTACGGTATGGATGGCATCGGACTGAGGGGAAAGTGCTAAAAATTGAATACTATATAGAAGCATTTTATGGTATTAAGACACCTTTAATTATTTTCTTTTTTAAATTGTCCTTTTTTTAATTTCTGCAATCCCTGAAACCGTGTGGATATTTCCTTATTAAAAGGATGGTGCAACTTGATTCACAATGAGGAAGAATGCGAACAACTAGTATAGACGGAGTTCTTTGAACTCACGGCGAGGCGATGTACACATTTTCTTATTTTGAGTATCAAATTTAATCTCTATACTCTTTTCTCATATCATAATACCAATATTCGTTTAGAGTAATAATTACAGTAATACATTTTTTTCCACATCAAACTTGTTGATCATTTTGAGACACCCAAAAGTTCTACTCACCAAACTTGCATAGTAGCGCTCTCTGTAGGTTAGATATGAGAAAATCTCCTCCAACAATATGTCCGGTAAAGTATTCCAGTGCGAGTAGTTGTTATCGTCCACTGCCAGTGCTTCATCTTCGCTTTCATCAATGTCAATGTAGCAAGCTAAAGATGAAATATTACGGTATTAAAAAATCCTATAAACCAAAAAAAGCAGATGGTGGAGAAATCCAAACAGATGTAAATTTATCCAAAGGGCCATAAACATACATAAACTTGTACCATTCAAATTCATCTATTAAGGTTAATTATAGAATGTAGGTATTATAGAAGTTTAATACTCGTATAAGAAATTATTTTAAAGCATTGATTATATAGTCCACAATTAAGTTTCAATGGTCTGGCATCTTAGCATATGTGAATTTTTATTGCAAACATACATATTTTGTATATACATATAGGCATTTTCAACATATTCAATGATACATTTTATGTGTGACTGTACATTGCCGCCAACCGCGAATATCAAGTGCAGTTGATACTACCTGAAGTACAAAGTCACTTGTGTCGGAAGAATACTACCGATTTGTGAGCTAATTAGAAGAAGTCTGAATTTTTGGTCCAATCTGAATATCAACAATTATGTTTTAAATCAATTTAAGGGTAATATTTCTAATAAATTAATGGTGATTTTGTGCAAAAAATGGTTAACTCAATAAAATAATAAATTTAAGTTAAAATAGAAAAAACAATTTAATTACCTCATTTCTATAAATAGACTAAAAGTATAAATTATTTTTTCCAAAACTTATAGAATTAGTTCCGATGATCTTTAATCTTAATACTTTAACAATAAGCGATTCCAATGTAAAGGGCTCCAAAAATTGTTGTTATCATTTTTTACAAACAGTACCACTCAGATTTCTCTGATTAATAACTGAGACTATGCTGTAAATTTCAAAGTGGGATTCCCATAACTTTTCGCGTTATATTCAAATACGTACAATGAACCAGTGAAACATTTGTAACTGTCAGTCAAACTGTCATGCATTTCTATAAATACGATGTGCGTGACAACCCTGGGCACTGCCAAAACGTCTAATCTTAAGCCGTGAGCTGAGTTGTACACTTATTGAGTTTGATGAAGTATTATTCCTTGAGCCAAGGAGAAAGGGTACATTTTTATTATATTTTATTCTGATCTATAATAATTCCCTATGTTACATCCAGGAATAAAAGGATCACTTGGAACGTTCCACCAATGGACTTAGAAATCGGGGTCCAAATTTACATTTATTTCGTAAATCTCGGCGAAATTGTGAAGACGATGCATTGAATTTTTAATCAATTTCAATTACAAATTGAAATCTTAAAGCTCATAAGGCGCTACGAAGCAATTGAAATATTATTTATTGTAGTTCATATGTAAATGGGAGCGATAAAATCCCTTAAACTTCTGCGACGATTTGATACTTCAATCTGTGTAGTCGTTTACTAGTACTACTACAAACATAAAAAAATCTGCCTCCCTGTGATTTCGAATTTATATATGTATATTAGGGCGGGTCGATTTAAAAATCGCTCATTGCTCTGTGAAAATCGTATTCTATGGATCAAAATAAGAAACTTCGCCGAAGAAACCATACCTCTAAAACGAATT
This sequence comes from Anastrepha obliqua, assembly GCF_027943255.1. Taxonomy (NCBI): domain Eukaryota; kingdom Metazoa; phylum Arthropoda; class Insecta; order Diptera; family Tephritidae; genus Anastrepha; species Anastrepha obliqua. The sequence continues at coordinate 80,316,679 of NC_072895.1, read as the reverse complement.
CTGATGTCCCCCATATATATATATATATAATTGGCGCGTACAGCCGTTTTGGAGCTCCTCCTCCTATTTGTGGTGTGTGTCTTGATGTTGTTCCACAAATGGAGAGGCCTACAGTTTCAAGCCGTCTCCGAACGGCAGATATTTTTATGAGGAACTTTTTCATGGCAGAAATACACTCGAAGGTTTGCCATTGCCTGGCGAGTGGCGACCGCTATTAGAAAAATGTTTTTCTTAATTTTGGTGTTTCACCGAGATTTGAACCTACGTTCTCTCCGTGAATTCCGTACGGTGGTAGTCACGCAGCTACCCATTCGGCTACTACGGTCTAATTTATATACTATATATATGTATATATATATATGTACGAGTATACAAAAATGTTCGGGTATACAAAAAACAGAAGTATTTTCCAATGAGCTCTTTTTTATTGGAAAGAGTACACCATTAACCTTTGGTTGGTGCATTTGACGTCTGAAACACATCATGTAATTGTTTGCCCAAGGAGTAGATGACGTGTTTTGTTTTTATTAATTTATTTTTGTTTTGCAATTCTAATTACCTGAAGTCATCTTAATAGTACTTATATGTACATATGACACTAATATTTAAGAAATAAATGAATTCTTAAGTAAAATGTACTCCAAGCAACCACAATTTTTTTTCTCAAATAAATCCGTACCCAAGGGGCTAAACTTGGAATAATATTAATATAAATAATATCATTGAACTGACTTCCCCGACTAGCTTTTCAGTTTCTACATTCTCGCGAGGTTTGGTGAGATAACAATGGCAAAATTGTTTTTATGTTTCGACTCTTGAATCGTACGTGGCTGGTTGGCATTACTTTTATAATAGAATAGTCTATTGGAGTCAAATCACTGCTTCTATGCCGAAAATTCACATAACCGTTTCATCTGATTACTCGATTTTCGAAAACAATACGCAAAAAGCTGTGTGTAGCGTTGGCTGTGTGCCACTTTGCCTATTGTCTTTAGCAGATATTTCTCGTCGCTTGATCAAAATTCACACCAAACACTTATGAAGGCTAGTACTAACTTCACAGCCGTGCAATGTTGCTAGCAACATTGATTGTCAAATGAGAAGAAACGTCAAAATGATAGGCATCGCCCCAGAAGCTGTTGGCAAATCTTGGTAAGAAAAGTGTGTTTAAACAAATTAACGCACATACGAGTATATTTGACACACAAATTATAAAAAAGATTTACTTATACTCTTTGGGAAGAAGTTTCGCTTAAAAATGGCATGTGTACTTTATATAGAAAACACCAAGAAATTCGAAACCCCACTTGAAGGTCAAGAAACAGGCGCAAGCTTAACCAAGCTGGCAACGCACCTACAGTTCCCGTGGGAACGCCTTTCGACGCATTCACCTGCAGTTGCAAATTGACAGAGGCCGTCGAGTAGACTAGCTTTGAGATTATTAAGTTTTTTTAAGTTAGTTATTTTTCGTCAATAAAGTGAACCACTGCATAAGCCGATAAAAAAGAAACTTTGTAATAAGTTAACTTACATATATAAAAATATATTTTTTCGGGAAATGTTTGATCTTAAATTAAATTTCTGAGACATAAAGATTGTTATTTCAGCTGTTAGATTAAAACAATATGGATTGCTCAAATTTCAAACGCTAAATAGACTACCCAGTACACTTAAAACATATTCTACTGTAAAGTACAACATTTAAGAATTATTCGAATGATCTTGAGTTTGTTTTTCTCCATAACTTATGTAATTCGAATAACTTTCTGGTGGCTGCGGAAGCCGATTGGATTTCAGTTTTCCACGGGTGGATATAAATTTGAATACCGATTTCTAGCGGTCTTTATGTGTTTACTACGACTTTATGTAAATAAACCTAAGTATAAAATTCGAATGTAACAAAAAAGAGCATTGCAGGAATATTATGCATAAACTGTATGTACTTATAAATACGTATGTACGTACACGAAATTTGTGTATACATATCTATACAAGAAAAGCATTATTAAAAATCTGAACAAAATTGCGCTTCAGCAAATTACCAGCTAACATCAACAATAGAAAATCTAACAAAATTTTTACGCAATATAGAAAATCAAAATCAAATATACATACGTACAAGTACAGTACCGAGCAGCTGAATAGACGCAAAGATTTTCAATAAACAACAGAAATGTGTATGACTAAAATCTCTGCGGTGATTAATATCTACAGGGTGGGCCATATAGCGTTTGCTTTTTGAACCACCTATTTTTTTGAGAATGGTAACACAAATGACATGTCAAATGCGTTCATAATTTACTTAAAAGTTTGACATTTACGAAATGGGACGCTATACGCTTGAACAAAATTGGGAAATATTGAAAACTTATTTCCAAAGTGGTGAGTCTTCTTCTTCTTCCGCGGTTACAGTACATGACGAGCGTTACCGTGACATGCTCAACGAGTTGTTTCCAAAAATTGAAGAGGATAACATGGACGACATTTGGTTTCAACAGGACGGTGCAACTTGTCACACTGCCAAAGTTACACTCGAACTTTTGGCTACCGTTTTTGAAAACCGAATAATCAGCCAAAATTCCGATATCAATTGGCCGCCTCGGAGCTGTGATTTAAGCCCGTTGGACTATTTTTTGTGGGGAGCCGGTAAGGACAAATGCTATGCGAACCATTTAGAGACGATTGATGCTTTAAAACACGAAATCGAAGTTGCCATTCATGAAATTGGAGCCCAAACAATCGAAAATGTGCTTAAAAATTAGGTTGATCGAATGGCCTACTGTAAATGCAGTCGTGGCAGTCATTTGAACGATATTATTTTTCATTCATAAATGACAATGTTCAATCTTCAAATTAAAAAAAAAGTTTGAAAAAATATTGATTAGTTTTTTTTTATAGCCGATTCAAAAAGCAAATTTTACATGGCCCGCCCTATAGTAAGACGAATTCGGAGAAGTCCAGATGAAAGTGTGCCATGAAAAGGAGCGAAAAATATTGAAATCGCTGCTACGAATTCATTAAAATAGAATGTAATGTTAAACTAGTGTTGCGACTGTAAAATGTGTAACACAGACTGCTAAAAGAGCATTTGCTGAATAAAAGTTGTTTTTGTATTCTTTAGGTACTGATATTTTGTGACCCTACGCCATCTAATGAACCATCTCAGGTGTTTTTTTCCCTAGTAATTACTACTATAAATTAGTTTACCATGGTCTGAATTCAAAATTTTAAAAGGGGCGTGGTCGAATATTGTAATATACAACTTACCATACATACATACATTCTATATGCATAGGTTGGTAGGTAGGTAGAAGTGGCAGTCGATCTTTAAACTAACTCACTTAATAATGATTTTTATTTATTAAAATTTAAGAAATACTTATAAATTCTTGAAGGGCCGTTTTCTCAGTTAATCTCTTATTTTACAGGCAACTTTATAATGACGATAAACCCATTTTCGTTCTCCTTAGCGCTTTTGAAATTCTCGAGTCGGTATACGCATTTAGAGGTCGATTCTCCGTTCAAAATTTTGTAGCTAAATTCAAAGTTTTTTAGTTCAATTTGTACTTTTGAAATAAATTATTGGTGCATTGTCATAGTTTCGTAATTGAGAAATTTGTTATTATTAATACTGTTATTATGTATTAGATATAATATAATATGTATGTATATTGGCGCACTCCCGTTTCGGCATCCGCGTTATGATTTCGAGGTTGAATGAGACTTCGTTTATTTAGGAACCAGCATTGACACCGACAATAACATCAGACTTGAAATCCAACGAAGAATCTCTCTTGCCAACAAGTGCTACTTTGGACTAAATAGGCAGTTGGGTAGTAAAGTCCTCTCTTGACGATCAAAACTAACACTCTATAAGGCTCTCATCATGCCCGTTCTATCGTATGACGTAGAAGCTTGGACGATGACAACATCCGATGAGCCGTCCCTTGGAGTGTTTGAGAGAAAGATTCTGCGGAAGATTTTTGGGACTTTGCACGTTGGTGACGGCGAATATCGCAGACGATGGAACAATGAGCATTACTTCGAAACAGACACAGCGTAGCGAATGGCTGGGTAATGTCGTCCGAATGGATGCAAATGCTCGGGCTCTGAGAGTATTCGATGCGGTACCATCTGGTGGTAGCAGAGGAAGGGGAAGGCCTCCTCGACATTGGCGAGATTAGGTGACGAAAGACTTGGCTTCACTTGGTGTACCCAACAGGCGCACTTTGTTAAACTCCGCCAAAATCGCGCAAGTGGAAGAAGAAATATGCATATACTTGAAGTCAAACAAAAAGTACTGGCCGTCACAGAACTTTACGAAAAATTCGATTGTACAGTTGTATAGTTAATTGATTTTCATATTATATGGCAAGTTTGAAGTGGTTCGAAAATTGAGTTGATTTTTGATAGTTTTTGTTTTTTTTGTTTTTGCTGGGGACCTTGCGCTTTGTCTCCATATAATGAATGCTGGACATTTCCTTTATATTGAAGAAGGAAGCAACAAAAGTTCTATGGGCTATAAAAGTATGAAAAAGCTCCTCCTCCCCGTTCGGAGTCGGCTTAAAACTGTAGGTCACTCCATTTGTGGAACAACATCAAGACGCACACCACAAATAGGAGGAGTAGCTCGGCCAAACACCCAAAAAGGGTGTACGCGCCAATTATATATATATATAAAGGGTGATTTTTTAACCATTATCTTTTTGAACAGTTGGTTTAAACAGCTGACGCACGTTTCGTGTTTTGTTTCACTGTCAAACATTTTCAGTTTGGTCTATAATTTAAACATGAATCGTCTTACAAACGAACAACGCTTGCAAATCATTGAATTTTATTATAAAAATGCGTGTTTTGTTAAGAAAGTTTAAAGTCGAAAAATTGTGTTCAGCGACGAAGCTCATTTTTGGATCAATGGGTACGTAAATAAGCAGAATTGTCGATTTTGTAGATGAATATAAGCCAGAAGAATTGCAAGAGCTACCAATGCATCCAGAAAAGGTCACAGTTTGGTGCGGTTTATGGGCTGGAGGTATCATTGGACCGTACTTCTTCAAAGATGCTGCGAATCGTAACGTAACTGTGAATGGTGAGCGCTACCGTGAAATGATATCGAACTTTTTTTTGCCCAAAATGCAAGAGCTTGACTTGCATAACATGTGGTTTAAGCAAGACGATGCCACATGCCACACAGCACGCATAACAATGGCCTTGTTGAGAGGCGAGTTCGGTGAACATTTGATTTCACGTTCGGGACCTGTCAATTGGCCACCCAGATCGTGCAATATAACGCCTTTAGATTATTTTTTGTGGGGCTATGTCAAAGCTCATGTCTATTCAGACAAGCCTGCTTCAATTAACGTGAGATACCGACCGAAACATTGGAAAGAGTATGCCAAAATTGGACTAAGCGGATGGACCATTTGAATCGCAGTCGCGGCCAACATTTACATGAAATAATCTTCAAACATTAAATTATATGGACTGTACTACCGATTTAAATAAAAATTTCATGCATTTTTCTGAATTTTAGGTGTGTTTCTTTGAAAAGCTTTCCTATAGCTCTTAAAAAATCACCCTTTATATATAAAATTACTTACTCGAAATTTTGAAGAAAGTTTGTTGATTTTTTTATTTGATTTCAATTTAAAAAAAAAGGAATAATTTATCTAAGACAGTTTGAAAGTTGTATTTATATGATTTTTGTGATGGAAATAGCCTTGTTTCAATTATTTAAGTTTTGCTCACTTGTGACATTAGAGTATTTAAGAAGGCTGAAGAAAATGGAAAAAATTAAATCATTTGGACAAAACAGGTAGCAAAAACGTATTTTTATTACTTAAAGTGAAGCAAACAGCGAACGGTTTGAGAAATAAATTTAAAGTAATATTTTAATGGAAATAATATGTTTTATATTAAACAGAAATAAATTTCATATATGCGTCTAATTGTATGTGCGAGCAAATATATTATACCATGAGAAGTTATCAGCGGAGGTTTCCAAGTGTAATATTAAAACAAAAAATGATTTAATTTTATTTAGAATTATATTTTGTTATTACTCTTACATTACTAATTACTTGACAAGCGACCTGTACTTATTAAAATTAATTATTATTATTTTATTTATTTACAGAGCTTTACAAAATTTCTTTTATTGTGAACTTATTTGTGTAAATTTTTAATTAATTGATACATTTTTGTTTTGAAAAAAGCTTCCTGACATCGGCGCTGGTATTCACGTGCTAAGGAAACTTCATCCACCCATGAAAAGTTAGGCTCATTGAAAACATGTTCCGTCAATCCCAGCTTTCTTATGATGATGTCTAGAATACATTCCATCACGTCCTCGTGGAGGATTCCCAACTCTTCTCTCTTTTTGGGCTAGTTGTTAACATGAATTACTTCAGAATCACTTCATCATCAGAAAGAAAACGTTTAAATTTTCCATTGATATGTAACTTAGCCGCCTTTCGCATGCATTGTCCCAAAAAATGCTCTATGATATTCTGATTTAAGCGATGCATTCCATGGCATAATGGTATTGGATATACCGATACAAATCCGTGAACGAATTTTTCCTACAAATTTCACTTTTCATAAACTTTTAGCTCTACACTTTCTTGAGTTAGCAATCCAGTCTTTCTATGGGGGCCGATTTGTCAAGAGAGAACGAGAAAGCTGCTTAATGGGCAAACCTTTTATTATTGAATCATGAGGATGAGCTATATTTTCATAAAAAATATTAAAATTAAATAAGAAAGAGATAAGATGCCAAATTTACTTAATAAGTCGCTGTGCACTAGTTATGAAACGCACTTTAAAACTGAAAAAAAAAATTAAACATAAACTAATATAGTATTTTTTTAGTCTATTAAGCTGACCGGCATTGTACGTAGGTGTATTGTACAACCAATGGCTTATGTAAATAATATACATGTAGAGGGTGTTTTTTTTGTGAATGATACAACTTCCCGCAGGAAAAACTGTTAAAGCAGCTGTCAGCTATCACAGAGAGGTAGATATTTTTATTTACTCCACTCGCAGTTTACTATTTTATCATGAAAAGATTCACATGTCAAAAACGGTTTGAAATTATAAACTTTGAAAATCGGTCATCAAATCCATGGTCAGTCAAAAATGTATAGATAGAGCTAACGTTAGAGTCAACGGAACACATTATCGATCCACGGATGAACGATGTTTGCTTTCAAAACATAAAAAGTATTTATGCAGACGAAATTTGGTTCCAACCAACTGGAGTTACTGCCCATACAACACGCGAAAGCATTGATTTGTCATAAACGAACTTTAATGAAAACTTTATCTCTCGATTTGTGCTTGTTAACTGGCCTGCTGGGTCATGTGACTTAACAACACTTGTTTATTTTTGTGGGACTGTATTAAGTTAGTGATTACGTTAACAAGTCAGGAATAATTGCTGATCTGGAAGCAAACATTGATCGAATTATTTTAGAAAGTCACGGGTTACATAGTGCAACATTCTGTTCGTGGAAGAAGGACGACCGGGGAAGAGAGAGTGGCTTTTGTTTCCCACTCTTTGTGCTTCTCATTCGTTTTGTCATACTTAAAGTTGGCTGCAAAACAATTTTTGACAGTTGCTCCATTCGTTTTCTTCTTTTGTGTGAGAAATTTCTGTGTTCTTTTCCAATCAAATGAAATAAAATAGGCAACGACAAACCGCAGAACGCGGTTTGGTAGTAAAGTGGGTATGATTTACAAAACTTGTGGGAAATGTTGTGGCATATGTTGAAATCTAATTTTCCCCCCATTTCTACATACTCAAGCGCCAAAAAAGTGCATTTAAAGCCATTAGTTACTTAAATTATAGTATTTATAATATAATATATTTTTTAAGTATTGGCTAGTCGAAAAAGTCTTTTCGTATTTTGTCAATAGATGTCGTTGGAGTCATCTATCTCCAGTGCTACCAATCACATTGTGTCATATCATATGGTGTTAGAAAGGTGACATTTTAAGATTCATTTAACCAAAACAAAACTAAATTCGGAGAAGTTGAAAAAAAGTTATAGCTGTTCAAAAATGAGTGAAAATAATGAAGAAATTCGCTGATGCTTTCCATTTCAATTCAACCGAGCTATTCGGGTCATGTTCTTCGATTTCGATGTAACTGAAATATATTGCTCTCTGGTCAAAATAATAAGACACGTATTTTTTTGTTCGCCCGAAAAAAATTTTTTTCAAGAGTTATCGGCAATTTTGTTTTTCAGCTGAAACTCGATTTTTTTTAATTATATAAGAAAAATTTCTTTTTAAATGCCCATAACTTAGTCAAAAATGAACCGATTTTAATAATTCTGGGTTCAAAATGGTCGTAATTACTTACACTGGCTTACCAATGAAATTTGTAAAGTTTACGGAGACGATGCTGTATCAGTTCGTGCAGCACAACAATGGTTCGCTCGCTTCCGTTCTGGAAATTTCGATGTGAAAGATGCACCTCGCTCCGGTCGACCTATCGTTGAAAAAGTCGATAAAATTATGGAAAAGATTGACCAGGACCGTCACATAAGCTGCCATGACATCGCCAAGGCACTAAACATTCATCATCAAACGGTTTTGAACCATTTAAAAAAGACTGGTTACAAAAAGAAGCTCGATGTTTGGGTACCACATGAATTGTCTGGTAACAGGAGACGAAAGTGGATCAAATACGACAATAATGTACGAAATAAATCATGGTGGAAGGGGGCTGAAGCTCAACAAATGGGCGCAAAGCCAGGATTGACGCCTCGAAAGGTTATGCTGTGTGTTTGGTGGGAATGGAAAGGAATCATCCACTATGAGCTGCTCCAGCCTGCTCGAACGATTGATTCTACACTTTACTGTCAACAACTGATGAGATTGAAGCAAGCACTCGAAAAAAAACAGCCAGAACTGATCAGCAGAAAGGGCGTCGTCTTCCATCAGGACAACGCTAGGCCACACACATCTTTGATGACTCGGCAAAAACTGGGAGAGCTTGGCTGGGAAGTTTTGATGCATCCACCATATAGCCCTGACCTTACACCATCGGACTACCATTTGTTTCGGTTCAGGAGAAGCCTGTGAAAATTACTTGTCGCAGTTTTTCGCCGAGAAACCACAAAAGTTTTACACTGATGGAATAATGTCTCTAGAAGAAAAATGGCAAAAGGTGGTCGACCAAAATGGTACATATTTGGTTTAATAAAGTTCATTATAAATATAAAAAAATGACTTGAAGCTTGATTAGAAATACGAAAAGACTTCTTCGACTACCCAATATTATTCAAATATTTAATTATATTTTTAATTAATTTTTTTTATACAAGTAAAAAAATTTATATATACTTATTATTTATTATTTTACCAATCCAGTTGGCCTTCTTCATTGAAAAACTGTTGGCGAAAGTGCTCCACTTTACATTTTCGCGAATCGTAGAATATATCCCAGTCAGCTGGGCGGGTATTTTCAAGAATTAATATACTTTAAAAAATCACAGCTTCACGAATGAGAGAATTTTCAAAACAGGCTAAAGAAGTAAACGTCAAAAGCAACGAATGTTGCCGAAAACAATTTTTCCCGTGCGACCGCGAATGAAATATCAAAAGAGAATTTTCAGGGAGACACTCCAGATGTCTCTGTGTGTAAATCGGCACTAGCAAGACCTGATTTACTCGAAAAATTCGTTAAAAATTGGAGTGATCGCAGTTCGGCATTCATTTGCGATGATAGTGCGATTGGATCGGCTTTTCGTTATTTAATTTTGTGCTGGCATCCGAATGTACATGGCGAAAGAAAACACAAGTCAGCTATTCTTTCATCCTTAAAGATCCGCCTTGACTGGTATGCAATGAACTTCCAAATAAAAACCATTTCATGAATTAAATAAATCATTTTGAATTTTTGACTTTATATAAAGTTCTCAAACTCATAAAAAAACACCCAATACAACTTATATGGCCTTCGATTCGAATTTGAACGTAGCATTTTGTGTGCAACTTTCAATTTTAAAATTTGTCTTTTTTTGAAAGCTTCCGAGTTCTTGCAACGAGCACATTTGCACAATTTTTTCTGCTTAGACTATAATGGATGCGCATAAAAGTTGCATACATATGCAGATTTATATTTCTGTATATTTGCATGAAGCTACTCGTATTTATTTTATCGCCGATTAAATAAGTTTCCAAGTATACATTAATATGCACATGTGCACAGACATATATAATATGTATGTATGTATGTAGTTGACTTAAGGAAGTTTTTTCAGTGGCGCTTACCCTCATCGTGTTGGTCAATCTTCCAACCGGCTTTTTGCATTACTTCCCTGCGACGGGATATTGTTAGAGCGGCCATTTTGTTAGTCTGGTTAGTTCCTTACTGCTATGTGTTGCTTCTATTATTTGGTTTATGTTTTGTTTATTTTTGAATTTTTCACCAAAATAGCAAAAGAAACAAAAGGAGTCCAACAAAACTCCACTTCACAAGCATCGAATTGAAGTGTACCAAATCGGTGTCTGGAAATAATTCAACAGCTGTCTCAACAATTTTCACTTGCTCTATTTTCTCTACAAAATATTCAAATATAAAAAAAAATTGCACAACGTTGTCAGCACCAATTTTTCACGTTACCAAACCGATTCGCGACAATATTTCGACTAGAACGTCGGATGCGAACCAAAAGCCGATCGTACGAGTATAGGTACGCGCGATATATACATATGTACATACATACGTACACATCATATGTATTTTCGAAATGTAGCAAATTTTGAAATTTTCTATTTTTCGTTGATTTCGTGTCACACTAACAATTGTTGGTACAAACGTAGAGAATAGAATTGAATTAAATAAGAAAAGAATTATTTAATCGTTACGTTTTGCTTTTACTATAAAAACAAGAAGAAACAATTAGCTAAACGCTGTTGTTGCTTTATTTTTTGTTTTGAAAAAACAAACACAAAACAAATTGAAATTCGCTCGAAAATATCCGACAGAACGCGACCACTGACACATTTTACGTTTGAAAAACAACGCACGGCCGCTCGGAGATTCGTTCTTTTACACTGATTCGGAAAGATTTAAATGTTTTCCTCAATTTTTATTTTCTTTTCGAAATGTTTTACTTTAGTTCCTATACGTTGATATTCTAAACACGCCAACATTGGATGAGATGCTGATTATTTACATATTTACATACATTCACATATGTATTAGTATAAGTATAAGCAAGTTTTCCTCAATATTTCCATGTGTTTTGTTTTGCTTTGCGGTTTTTGGTTTTCACATGTCGTTTTATCCGTTGGTTGAGTTAAGTCAACATCATCACATTCCCGAGCAGAAATCAAAAGCTAAATCGTTAATTCGAAGGAAAAGCGTACGAACGTCTGCGGTGTAGAGTACAAAAACCTCTTATAATAAACTCATTTCCTATAGAGCTGGAGGAGAGGGGAGTGCGTCGCAAACAATGCTTGTACGCCTTAAGTTTGTTTGGATTGTTTACGAAAATGATCTGTGATCATATTAATGAGATTGGATTTAATAACAGAGAAGGCACGCGACTGCATTTATCTACATTTGTGCATATGTATGTATGTATGTATATATGTATGTATGAAAACATTATGATCCCTTAGATGTTTAATTGGTCTGAAGTGCGTTTGACTAGCAATCAGTTAATAACTTCAGTCGTACACCCAATGAAGGGTGTAAAATAAAAGGCAATTAACAAATAATAATGATTTATTCCTTGCAGCATGGCGGCCGCCGTAGCCGGATGGGTTGGTGCGCGACTACCATTCGGAATTCACAGAGAGAACGGCGGTTCGAATCTCGGTGAAAACACCAAAACTAAGAAAAATATTTTTCTAATAGCGGTCGCCCCTCGGCAGGTAATGGCAAACCTCCGAGTGTATTTCTGCCATGAAAAAGCTCCTCATAAAAATATCTGCCGTTCGGAGTCGTCTTGAAACTGTAGCTTCCCCCATTTGGGGAATAACATCAATACGCACACCACAAATAGGAGGAGGAGCTCGGCCAAACACCCAAAAAGGGTGTACGCGCCAATTATTGTATATATATATATTCCTTACAGTATGCTTCATTTTCTTAAATCGCGCTTTGTTCGCCAAAACGAATTTCACCAACTTTAGAAATCCATGGCTGTAATTTTTTTTCATTTATTTATTTGAAGAAGTTAAGAAAACATAACTTCAGTCTGACTTGTAAAACTAAAGAATGAGAAAATATATACAAATTCAATCACAAACTTACAACTAATTAAAACAAATTTTAAAACTATCTAAAAGATAGAGTTCATCAGTACAGAAAATGCTTTCTTAGAAAATGGGAAATTTAGCACGTTAGAATTGAAGATCTCATTAAGGGGTTAGGGGTAGTCAGAATTTTCAAAAAATCGATGTTTTGTTTTTTGCATTTTCTTAAAGTATAATGTTTTAAAAATATTGTGTAAAAATTTCAAGTGAATCCGACAAATACTTTTCAAGTTATTCAACAATTAACAAAGGGCCCTCGGAGGCTCCGGAGCCGATAGCAAAACTTTAAATGCGTTTTTCTCAAAACTATGTTTTTCAAACTGGTGAACACTGTAACTTAAAAACCGCTACGTAGATTTCAATAAAATTTATACAGCTTTTGAAAAACATAAAAAACTTGTGCCTGATCGAAGGATTTTTTTTTTTCAAAAATTTCGATTTTTTTTTAACAATTAACTGTTGGTTTTTTTTTCCTAAAATCTGGAAAAAATTTTCTGAGGCCGCCATTTTGTTCATTTTGAAAAAAAAAAAGCTTCGATCCGGCTCGAGATTATCTATCAATAAAAATAATTTTTCTCATCCGATTGGTTTTAGATGAATCTGCAAGGACTTGTGATGTTCACCGCAAGGGACTTCTGGAGAAACGGGCTTCACACAAACAGCGATAACTTTTGCAATTATTAATTTTTTTTTTTTGAAATTTTGGTGAAGTAAAGTTAAAACATGATGTTTTTATGCTATGTTTTTATTTTTGTTAAATAAATTAATTAAGTAGCAAAAAAAAATTCGTGAAAATCATCATTTTTTCGGGCCTCTGACTACCCCTAACCCCTTAAAATCACGAAGGGCACGTTTAATAGGAGCATTACGAGCATAATTTGTATTGAACTTATTTACATAGAAAGGAAGAGTGTTACGCAGAATTGTGGGAGGTATAAGACAATTAATACTTTGAAGCAGAAATGAGCAACCAATATCGCCCTTAATGGCATTGAAATCAAACGAGAGAGCAGAATCGATCTTCTACTTTCTAAAGAATTCAAATTGATCAATAGACAAAGGGATGTGTAAGATGGGATAGGATCAAAAAAATTTACTGATCTTAGTATAAATTTCAGAGATGTCATTTGTACACGTTCCATTAAAAATGTACGGTATGGGCTCCAAATAAAGGCGGCGTATTTCAACCTGGAGCGAACGAATACAGTAAAGAACAATTCCAGGGTATAAGGGTCCGTAAAATTTGAACTATTCCGTCGTACGAAACCTAAGACAGAATTTGATTTTGATAGGATGAAATTAATGCGGCTATTAAATGAGAAACGACTTTCAAAAATTACACTCAAACCTTGAGATTCTTTAACAGATTA